>NC_086452.1:348801161-349101578 GCF_028390025.1 Pseudophryne corroboree | reverse complement strand
AAACCCTTTACAGTAACTAGTGAAAACACAAGACCTGGTTTGGATTTAAAAACCACTCCGGCTCTAACATTTTCGTGGTTGATTCTTTAGAGTAAAAAGGGAAAAACAGTACAGCTTATACACTACAAAACTAACATCAAAATCTAAACAGAATAACAAGGAATAATATGAACAATAGCATACAATTACAAACACAGGCAAACAGAATGAGAATAAATGGCAAACACTAAGGATAACAAAATGGCTACAGAGAACAATACATACGTGAGAATGATTCGCAAGCGTGTCCTGGATCCAGCCCTCAGCATTCAATGAGAAAGCCTTTCAGAGAGAGTGAGTGAGTGGCCCAGGCAATGGTGGTCCTTATATACACAGCATACAGTAACAATACAATGGTCCCTATAATCTCATTGTTCATTGGACACAGGAATGTGTCTCTGCATTATAACAAAAGGTCATAGGTGGGTTTGAACAGGTGGACTGTGTCTTTCTCCAACTGCTCAGGTGGGAGGTATCCTCAGGATTCCCGCCGCATGGATAATGAACAGCAAATACAGTAAATGTCCATAAACTACTTTTGTACATAACTATACGCAGGAGCAAGCGATCCTTTCCTAACTAGCATCGGAATGTTACTCATAAAATACCCTACAGCTGGATACTAAACACCACCTTTCAACCTTTATCTGACCCTTCCTATCATGCAAAGAGGGATCTCTCTGTCCAAGAACCGTTTAAACTAAACATACTTGCTGACATTATTAAGGGGAATATTATCTATAAAACACACTATCTATATGGGTTAAATATGTTGCGATCGAGTCGCTCGCTAGACGCTTACAAACTCCGCCGTAAATACATATCTCCATGCGCAGGAGACGTTGGAGCGTCCCCTATGCAACCTGAGGGGATGCGTACGCACGGGGGAGTGGGTGCACGAGCAGCGGGCATGTGCATTGGGGTTAGTACAAGGCATGTGAATCATGATATTTTTCGACTTTGACATACCTCTCTGATCGTTCCTTCTCTGTCTCCTCTCATGATGCTACCTCCCCCCCACTTCCACTAACTGTTGGTGTCCCCAAGGCTCTGTTCTTGGTCCTCTCCTTTTCTCTCTCTACACGTCCTCTTTAGGTGAACTCATAAGTTCTTTTAACTTCCAATATCACCTCTATGCTGATGACACTCAAATCTACCTCTCCTCCCCTGATCTCTACACGGCTCTCCTCACTCGTGTATCCAACTGTCTTTCTGCTATCTCTTCCTGGATGTCCCAGCGCTTTCTTAAACTCAACATGTCTAAAACTGAGCTGATCGCCTTCCCACCTTCCCGCACAACCTCACCTCCCACAATCTCATTATCCATTGATGGCATGACTATCTCCTCTAGCCCCCAAGTACGATGTCTTGGAGTAATCCTTGACTCCTCCCTCTCCTTCAAACCACACATTCAGCACCTCTCACAAACCTGTAATTTTCATCTCAAAAACTTTTCCAGGATCAGACCTTTTCTCACCCAGGATGTCACTAAGATCATTATTCACTCACTGATTATTTCCAGACTGGACTACTGTAATCTCCTCCTAACTGACCTCCCTGACAATTACCTCTCCCCACTCCAATCTATCCTCAATGCTGCTGCCCGGTTCATCTTCCTCACCAAACGCACTACGTCCACCTCCCCTCTCCTACAAGCCCTTCACTGGCTTCCGTTCCCTTTCAGAATCCAATTCAAACTTCTCACACTCACTTACAAAGCTCTCACCCACTCCTCTCCCATTTACATCTCTGACCTTATCTCCCTTTACACTCCCACCCATCCTCTTCGCTCTGCTAATGCACGCCGCCTCTCCTGTCTTCTGATTACTTCCTCTCACTCCTATCTCCAAGATTTTTCACGTGCTGCTCCCTTTCTCTGGAATTCTTTACCTCTCCCCCTCAGACTCTCCACCTCTCTACAAAACTTCAAACGGGCTCTTAAGACCCACTTCTTTACCAAACCCAACCAAATCTCATCCTAACCCTCTGTTCCACGCTCTCTATGTACCCCATCTATTTCACCCCTGTCTGTCTACCCCTCCCCTTAGAATGTAAGCTCTCACGAGTAGGGCCCTCTTACCTCATGTGCTTATCCTTTTCTTACTTTAATAATCTTCAACTGCCCAAATCCTGCAGTTTTTTGGCCACCTTGGAACTTATCTCTATGTCGTTTACTGGTGTAGTTATGCTCAGTGACCCCGTACTTGTCCTATATTGTCTTCAACTGTAAGTCACTGTTTTGCTGTTTTGATTATGTGCATATGTACTCTGTAATTGGGCGCTGCGGAACCCTTGTGGCGCCATATAAATAAAGGATAATAATAATAATAATAATTAATAACAGTCTATAGCATAGTGTAGCAGTATACCATCTCTTTAAAGGATTGGGTTCGGGGGGCAAATATGACTTAACTAACAAAGACAAACTTTATTTACAAAAATGGTACAATGCGTATTTTGAAAAGAATGGTAACAAGAAATGGTTACAAAGTACATACAGGCAAGCAATTAAAATAAAAATTACAAACCTTACAGAGTTAACATGCAACTAATCTGTCCCTGCCACAGTTTTGCTATCAGGAAATGCTAAAACTGTGGCAGGGCATGCTGGGTTATGTAGTTTCATAACAGCTGGAGAGCCGCAGGTTGGTCAGGCCTGATCTAGAATATGGATTGTCCATTTTACTTTCTGCTATTTTAGGACAAAATGACACTAAACATGATACATTATGGGGTGGGATTGGCTTAGATACGTCATATCTTAGAAATTATGCTTCTTAGAGATATGCAACTCACAACCCATCTTCTTAGAGATATGCAACTCACACCCCACGAAAGTTCTGTGTCCTGTCAGGTAAATGCTTCTTCCTCTGAATTAATTTACCTTTGATGTAAAGGACCTGATGTCAACCAGAAGCATTCCTAGGCCTGAATTAGCATTGACATTCAAGGACAAATTAAGGGCTGTGGGGGCCACTGGCCAAAACTTGTGTGGGCCCCTATTGTGCGGGCAGGAGATCTGCAGATGCCAGAACTGAGAGCTCCTATAATATAATAATTGTGTGAGAACATAACAAGTATTGTATATAGCAATAATGTTCCTATAAATGCAGCAAAATGTTAATATACCTTAATGTTAAAATATCTTACTGTGGTTATAAGTGTACATGCACTAAATAATCCTATTTAAAGCTGTAAAATCAGGACCTTTTCTAGGACCTACCGGACCTTTAGCATCTGTCAGGGAAAGGAGAGAACAGCAGTACCCAGAAGTGCTGGCAATGTAATGGCTGAGCTACCAGGACCCGGTGGTGGCAATGCTGCAGTGATCACCCAAGTGACAGTGGCATGCTGCCCCTGACAACAAGCAAGACGTTTAAAAGGTAGCCATACTGTGGGACATATTAAGGTGTCAGGGGCATAACTCTGGGGCATAATACGGTGTCTTGGGCAGTACTGTGTGGAGCACAATAAAGTGTTAGCGGCATTACTGTGTGGGACATAATATGGTACTAGGGGCATTACTGTGTGGGACATAATATGGTACTAGGGGCATTACTGTGTATGGCTTAATAAGGTGCAGGGGGCATTACTGTGTGGGGCATACTGTCATGCAAAGGGAATGACTGTTTATGGTTTAATATGGTGCAGGGGGCATTACTGTGTGGTGCATAATATGGTGCAAGGGAAATTGTGGTGTGGTGTATACTATGGTGTAAGGGGCATTATGGTGTGGTGCATATTGTGTAAGGGGCATACAATATAGTGCATATGATGTAAGGGGCATTATGATGTGTGGCATATTGTGTAAGGGGCATTATGGTTTGGCGCATAATGTATAAGGGACATTACTATGAGAAAGGAAAATGTCAAATACTGTAAGGGGCATTGTGAAGATACCAGGTTCCAAATCACTCAGGCACAGTAGTAGATGAAAAACCAACAGTGGTTTATTGAACAGAATGGGTTATAAACAGCTCAGCACACTTCTGTAATCCAATTCCACATAACAGTTCCCACCACAAACTCCTGACAGAACATTACTTCTTGGTCAAGGAGCATAGAATCTATCTTTCAGCTCTCTGGTTAGCTCTACTTATACCCACAGAAGCTTCATATTGCAGGAGTGTGTGTGTGACTTCTTTGTCTTAGGATCTTACAGCATTGGAATACAATACATATTTAATTAAGGTGATTACATCAGCCAGAGAGCCACCATGTCTGGCCAGCTCACTGTTGGACAATAGGGATTAAACAAAAAGGGACAATGGTACCTTATTTGATTTACCCTTTGAGTGTCCACTGTGGTGTTAGTAAACAAAAGGAAACTAGGTCTAACATGAATACATTATCTAAAGGGTAACACATAACATAACATAATTGCATATATTAACAATATTAAGATTGATTTCAACACAATATTGGGTGAACAGCAATGGACATGTTATGGAGAATGAACAAACAGATGAATTGAATGTATACGGATATGGGTATAAAACGTACATATTTGACATGGGAAATAAGGCATAGCTATATTAATTGTCACAGACCTCATTTCCTCACAGGCACAAATCAGGAATTTCTATTTTCCTGTGGTGGCCAATGTCTGGGGGTGCAACATGCAAAAATTGGGTGTAAGATAAGAAAACTATTGCTATAGTATATTCTTAAAATAGAGGCTACTAGGCTAGAAACTGATGCAGTGGAGCTATAAAACTCACTTTACATGATTACACTAAAATTTTTGCACTGCAGTGTACCATGCCAACACTGAGTCCTTGTCACTGACTAAAGGCTGCACCACAGGGAGGGAACACGGCCAAACTAAGCCACCACCGATGCCACTGAGGTCATCACACTGAGCTGTGATTAAAAATGGTGGCCTCACTCAGCAGCTGTGTCACAGTAATCTCAGAAGGCCGCAGTTGGCTCTGTAAAAGTGAGTGTCTTGCGGGATTTGAATTTCCTGCAAGACTGACTGAGCAACACCAGTGCTCCTCGGTGGCCAGTTTAGACGGTAACGTAGAGACACAGCTACGCTGTGCTTCAATTTTAACCGTGTCGCCACCAGGGTCAGATTCTGGGGGACAGAGTGTGGGAGCCCCTAATGTGTGAGGGCCCCAGGACAACCGCCCCTGTTGCCTTTTCTTTTATCTGGCCCTGTTGACATGTTAATGATAACCTACTACATGGTAACAAAATATTTCCTGTATCAGCCGACTCTGATTGTTAATTAACAGGGCCAGGATCCTCAATCATAGGACTTTTTGGACAGTCTGCCTAATTCAGACCTGATCGCTAGGGTGCGTTTTTTGCATCCCTGCGATCAGGTAGTACAAGGGGAGGGGGAAATTGCTGTGCAGGGGTGCGATCGCCTGTGCAGGAGAGCTGCACAAACAGAAGTTTGTGCAGTCTCTGCACAGCCCAGGACTTACTCTTCCAGTGCGATGATCGGGGCGGGTGGTCTTCTGTATGCCGAATGTCGGGATCCCGGCGCACAGTATTCTGGCGCCGGAATCCCGACACCCGGCATACCGACAACTATTATCCCTCGTGGGGGTCCACGACCCCTCTGGAGGGAGAATAAAATAGTGTGGCGCGCTCCTTTGCGCTCGCCACGCTGTCGGTATGCCGGCGGTCGGGCTCCCGGCGCCGGTATGCTGGACGTCAGGAGCCCGAGCGCCGGCATACCGTACGACACCCGATCGGGGCCGGTGCTGACGTCAGAAGCCCTCCCTTCAAACGCCTGGTCCCTCCTGCATTTCTCCGGACACTCTTTAAAAAAGTCAGTTAACACCCACAAATGGCCTCTTCCTGTCAGTCACCTTGCGATTGGCCGTGCGATCACTTTTCTCGTGCCATCCCGTCGCTGCCCGGCGATCCCCATCGCTGCAGACCGGCGCTTTTGCGCATTGCGGTGCATATGCATGCGCAGTTCAGACCTGATCGCAGGCTATACGAAAACGCTTCCTAGCGATCAGATCTGAATTAGGCACAGTGTGCGATAGATTCATAACAAGGCTCTAATATTTAGATTCTCTCCTTAATATCTATGATTCTTCACATTAATAATAACTCGTTTACTTCAATTCACCGTTCAGTTTTTATGCTGTTGGACATCATGATTTTCTGTGTTACATGAAGTTTCCAAAGACTATTAAAATTAAGCAGACATTTTTATACTGTAGCTATGTTGCCAGAATTTCTGACCATAATTCAGAAACGGCTGGCCTGAAAAACAGATGCTTTCTGCCTTATTAATGCATTATCTGGAACATCTTCTGCTGCATTGGTCAGAAACTTGCAAAACATCTAAAATAAATTATCCTTCTCTTAAGGGCCCCATACACTAGGACGATTTTACACGATTTCATACAATTCCGATATATCCGTCTGATATATTGTATGAAATTGTGTACAGTTGTGTGTGTTTTAGATCGTATCCAATCTGATGCGTGTCCCCGTGGCTATTGGATAAGATCCCCTAGGTCGTTACTGCTGCAATAATGATATATCGGAATTGGATGGAATCGGATGAAAAAAGTGTGTTTTTTGTGCATGTGATATATTGCATGCGATGTATCAAAGGGAAGTTTGACTGGCATTCTCAGGACACCCCCAGCCCCCGTAGCCCTCTATCCAGCCCATCAGATATATCTCATGGTACAATTGTATGCCGAACGATATACAGTATTGCATGCTATGTTTAGCGGCTTCATTACAGTTTTCCATTAAACATCCTAGTGATATTTGGTGGACCCCCTTCCTTCAAAGTAAAGCATTCATTACCTTCAAACCCAGAAATAAAGACACGGAGACTTGAATTTTGGCAGAAAAATTGCTAGCTATTTATTTGACCCTAACCAATAGCAAACCTGTAATAAGAAAATTTTATTAAGATGCCGCTCCAGCCGGCATATGGTGGCAGCAAAAAGAACGGCTCTATTAACCTAAATTAACCGTAAAATACTAAAAAACTCGAAACCTTCCTAATTTTACTACAACTATCAAAAACTGGTAATAGGTGACAACTCAACCCCCACAGTGGCTACCCACCCTGATGGGTGCTCTGCCGCTGCCTTCCCGGACGGGTGGTCAAGCGGCCAATCAGTCGATGGAGGTGAGTGCACCTAAACCACACCAAACTGTAAAACACTACAGCTTACCATACAAATACAAACTGCCGTTCTATTCCGCCAATAAATAGCCAACGATAAAACCAGCCAACAATTAAACGCCAAGGCACCACGTGCCAGAATTTCTGACCACAGGGGCGGGAGGGTGGGAAGGCAAATCAACACAAGAGAGAGCTAAAATGGCCTCACCTTCCCTATATATAATAAACCCTCCCCTTCCAAAAAAGGGCTGTACTTTCCTCACAGCTAGGTCCACCCCTCACCAGATGTTTAACCCTTTCCTTTCCTATTCAGTCAATTCTCTCTCCTAAACATCCTAGTGATATTTGGTGGACCCCCTTCCTTCAAAGTAAAGCATTCATTACCTTCAAACCCAGAAATAAAGACACGGAGACTTGAATTTTGGCAGAAAAATTGCTAGCTATTTATTTGACCCTAACCAATAGCAAACCTGTAATAAGAAAATTTTATTAAGATGCCGCTCCAGCCGGCATATGGTGGCAGCAAAAAGAACGGCTCTATTAACCTAAATTAACCGTAAAATACTAAAAAACGCGAAACCTTCCTAATTTTACTACAACTATCAAAAACTGGTAATAGGTGACAACTCAACCCCCACAGTGGCTACCCACCCTGATGGGTGCCCTGCCGCTGCCTTCCCGGACGGGTGGTCAAGCGGCCAATCAGTCGATGGAGGTGAGTGCACCTAAACCACACCAAACTGTAAAACACTACAGCTTACCATACAAATACAAACTGCCGTTCTTTTCCGCCAACAGCGAAAGACTCATCCCTAAAGTCTTCGCTCCGCCACCATAACCTACCCTAACTCCTGCAAAACGAAACCAAGATCCTCCAGGAAAAACATCATCCCCTCATTGGATAGATGTACACCATCAGGCCGAAAAAGGTGACTGTCTCTGAACCGAATCCTAGGGTGGTGAACTACCTTGCCCCCGTGGGACAGTACCCACTTCGCCACCGCCCCATTCACCTTTTTCTGGGCCTCATCAATCTGGCGACCATCCGCCACACCCCTCCAACTTAACCTTGGCACCATAAAGGAGAAAACCAACACACAATTGGTCCATGCTGCGGCCACGCTTGCCAGATCCTGTATCATGGCCCACCGCAGATCCAAGGATGTCCTCTTCCACAGGTCGTTGCCACCTAGATGGACAACCAAGACCCTAGGGACTCCATGCTTGCTGGCCTGACTAACTAGCCTACTCTTCAGCTCGCTCCACATCATCCCTCGCCAGCCAAGCCATCTAACACCCTGTGCTCCAGGCAACGCCTGAGCCCCCTCCAAGGCCACAAACTTGGCTGCCCAGTATACATAAGAGTGGCCGACCACCCAAATAGCCAACTTGTCTTCAAACCAA
Source organism: Pseudophryne corroboree (assembly GCF_028390025.1). Lineage (NCBI taxonomy): Eukaryota > Metazoa > Chordata > Amphibia > Anura > Myobatrachidae > Pseudophryne > Pseudophryne corroboree. The sequence continues at coordinate 349,093,018 of NC_086452.1, read as the reverse complement.
CCTGAAGAGGGGAAAAAAAAAGGGGGGGGGGGGTAAAATTGATTACTAAAAGCTTCATTAATTGCTTTCACCTGAAGGATCTGCCAAAAAGAAAAACTTTAGTTCTCGCTATTGCAGCAGTCACGGCCTAGCCGATCTGCACCCTGCTTCTTGCCAATTTGAAGCGAACATAGACACACAATGGGGAAGTTCAAAATAAAATCAAACGAAATTAAAACAGGGGGGGGGGTATAAAAATGGGAAAACACATGTAATAACTCAGCTGGAGGTGAAAGCGTAAAGACCTGCTGAGGGACTCTGATTAGAACAGATTAGCCGAATTGTAGATTAGAATTCAGTCCGTCAAGTCAGGCAAAAAATCGCAAAATAACTCCAGACCCCCGCTGCCGACTCATGCCAGCAACGACGAGTAGCTAATCCCTGAGTAGGATAAAAAGGGGAAACCAACAAACGCACAATACCATAACTCACAGAACTGTAACAACATGATATAAAATGCAAATAACAAAGCACCACGCGCAATCCGACCTCGCATGCAACGGGGCGAATATATCGTCTGTAACTTGACGACTTCCATCACCCCACCGCCTGGATTTCAGTTCTGGACAAACCCGCCGCCGCAGCCGATGTCGCAGCTCCTATTCGAAAGGAATGGGTACCGAACGCAGCGGGTGGGAGGCCCAAGCTCGCCAAACAGCGACTCAGCATCCAACGAAACTGGTATTTCGTCACCGGCAGCCCGTCATAATGCAATAGCCATGACCCTCTCCTAACGGGTCGCACCGCCACATATTGCAAAGCCAGACCTACTGGGCAAACGCTCTCCTCATGCGCCGGAACCAAAGTGACCCAGCGACCTCTCCCCACTTGGTCCATCTTAGAGCGCCGCAATCTGCCAAGCAAGGACCTTTCACCCACTACCACGTCTCCGACCAGCATGCGCGAATCTGCTCTCTTGGAAGGCGCTACCAACTCCGAAACCCTAAAGGCCCCGTGGTAAGCCATTGAGAACGCCAAACTGAACAAAAGCGTCTCAAACCTGGACGTCGCGACTCGCCCAACCGCCGCAATGACGGCCGGCAACAAAGCCGCATCGATGGGCCGCCTCCTATCCAAATAAAAGAAAGCATCTGCCGATGCCTGCTCTTACCTTGTTGCTGACGACCTTGGACAAACTCCTCCCACTCGCTCCAAGCTTGTCCGTAAGCCTTGAGCGTGGCTGGCGCGACCGACCGCAACGCTAGACCCTCCAGTCCGGCCCGATCACCTGCCAAACATAACCGGGACAATGAAAACCTTGCTCGTCGGCCTCGGGTGCCAACAACCAAAACCTCACCCACTGTCCTCGCGACAAAGCGTCGGCAATTCCATTCTCCAAACCGGGCACATGCTGCGCGCGGAACCACAGGTTCCTACGCAAGCATGTCAAAAGCAATTGTCCTAGCACCCGCAGAACCACCAATGACTTTGCCCTCTGGTTATTAATCGCATGCACCACGCCCAGATTATTGCATCTAAACAATATGCTGCGATTAGCCAGCCGATCGCCCCAGACCTCCAACGCCACCATAATGGGAAAAAGCTCCAGAAGCACCAGATCCTTTGTTAGACCTTCGCCATGCCATTTCGCCGGCCAGGATGCCGCGCACAAAGATCCCTCCAGAAAGCAACCGAATCCAGAGGCACCCGCTGCGTCAGTGAACAGCTGCAACCGCTCGCTGTCCACCGCTGGCGCTTGCCATATACACACCCCGTTGAAATCCTCCAGGAACGAGGCCCATATGGCCAAATCCCTTTTTATTTCGGAGGACAAACGCACAAAATGGTGTGGTCTGGCACACCCCGACGCCGCCCTTTCTAGCTTCCGGCAGAAAACCCTGCCCATCGGTATTACCCGACAAGCAAAGTTCAACATGCCCAGCAAGGACTGCGCCTGCCGCAGCGTGACTTTACTCGACCCTTCGAACCGGCAAATGGCGTCGCGGAGCTTCGAAACCTTGTCCCGGGGCAGCCGACACTCTCCCGCCACCGTGTCAATTTCAATCCCCAAAAATGACAAGCAGGAGGCCGGACCCTCTGTTTTGTCCACGGCCACGGGAACACCGAAGTGGTAAAACAGAGCTCGGATGCTAAAAGCAAGTCACCGCACCGTGTAGAATTAGCCGGACCCGCACACAGAAAGTCATCGAGGTAATGGGCAACCCCGTGACCCCCCGATGAAGACTCCACGTACCAATGAAGAAACGTGCTAAAACGCTCGAAAAATGAGCATGAAACGGAACATCCCATCGGCAAACATTTGTCGATGAAATATTCCGCCCCAATCCTGAAACCCATAAAACGGAATGAGTCCGGATGTAACGGCAATAACCTAAAAGCTGATTCAACATCAATCTTAGCCATGAGGGCCCCGGTCCCGTAGCTCGGACCATCTCTAGCGCCTCGTCGAATGACTGATACACCACCGAGCAATGAGCCGGCGGTATTGCGTCATTGACCGACGCCCCTGACGGGTAAGAAAGATGCTGGATGAGCCGGAAAGTGCCTGGAGTCTTCTTAGGAACCACCCCGACCGGAGAGATGACCAAGTCATCCACCGGGGGTGACATAAACGGTCCCTCCATCCTGCCCAACCTGACCTCCTTATCCACTTTCTCCCGTAGCACTCCCGGCAAGGCTCGGGCAGATTGGAGGTTCCTCTGTGCCCGCACGGACACCTCGCTCGCAACAGGCAAGCGAAAGCCAAACTTAAAACCATCAAACAAAAAATTCGCATCCTCCCTATTCGGATACAAGTCCAACCACCGGCCCATAGTCCCCAACTTAATTGGTGTTGGAGCTCTGCAGAGCGGTCCCGCTCGCGGCCTGTCTGGGGTAAGCTTGCTTACCCGCGCCCCCTGTCTACCGCCTTTGAAGCAGGAGGAGGCTGGGTGGGATCCGCCACACTGCAGGCAGGAGTGTCGAAAACGACACTGCTTGCCAAAGGAACATGTTCCGCTGTTAAACGCGAAACACTTTCCTCTTGTGGCGTATCGCCCTCCTGCACGGACGGCCGATCCACCTGCCTTGGCCAATCCGCCGTCCGCGCCGGACCCCTGGGCTGATGACCCTGCGCGGCGCCCGTCCGCCCCCGGTTTCCATGATTCCTCCTCCTGCTGCGAGGCCCGGGTTACTTTGAGCCAGACCTCCACATCCTTGAACCCGAAGTCCATGACCCTCAAACCGTCCTGCTTTTCCCGAAACTCCTGATTATACCGACGCCACTCAGAGCCCGAGGATGTGCGATGCATGTCGTGTACGAGATGCAGATACCGGATTACATTCATGTGCTCCTCCGGCCTGTCCTCCAAGTAGCACGCCGCAAATACCCAGAAACCGGCCAGCCAATTATCGAAGGACCGGAATGCCTCAGCCCCGATGCCCTTCTTCGCGGCCGCCGCCTTATAATCCTTCTTCATGGCCTTTGTTAATACAAACACATCCACGAAGTCACCCCTACGAATCTTCTTGCGGCAGCTATCCCGCAGCCCCCGCATTACTGCGGTGTAGTCGCAGCGAACGACCCCGGGCAAATTGCGGCGCTTCTTGGCCCTACGAGCTTCCTCGCTAACCCGCTTGCGCCGCTTACGCCTCTTCTGCTGCTTTGCTGCCCGCTTGGCAAATTTCGCCGCCCTCTTCTTCGCCCTAGTAGTGCTACTTACTTCGGACGCCTGCGACGACAGAGAAGATGAAGAGGAGGAAGAAGAAGAGCTGCGAGAACTCGAGCTCGTGGGAGAAACCGAGACCGACTGCACCACCTCACCTGATGCCATCGACCGCTCCGACCTGGAATCCTCATACGCGTCAGCCCCTACGTCGTCCTCCATGTAGTCTGCCGTCCCTACTTCCTCGTGGTCCCCTATAAAAGACAAAGCAGAGGGGGACCCGGCCCGCACTCGCGGCGCATGCCAAGCCCCACGTGTGGGGGGCGCTGTGGCCACGCGCCCATGCCCATCCTGTCCCGGACCTAGCTCCAACTCCGCAGCGGCCGCTCCAAGCTCCCGGCAGGCTCGTGCCACCCGCTGCGCCGCTGAGGCCCTCTGCCTGCCGGACCCGCCTGCACCCGCAGACGGGCCAGAATTCGCCGCCGCCCTCGGGGAGGCTACTGGGGCTAGCGGCCCCAACGCCTCCACCACTGTGGCCAGAGCCGACGCCAGCGCCCCGGAAGGATCCCGCCTGCCGTGACACTCGGCAACGGACCCCGAAGAACCCCCGGCCCGCGCCTGTGCGCGATCCCACGCCCGCTGTCCGCCAGTCGTGGTCCGGGGACCCGACGCCCGCCGCCCCGGCGGGAAAGCGGGGGCCCCCCTGTCGGACCCCTCACTCTCCCCCTCCGAAAACGCTTCCTCCTCGTGGATATCAGAAATATTCCCCGATCCTGGGGAGGACCCGCTGCCATGCAAAGCGGCGCGTCCCGCGGCCCTGCGGCCACTAACCCATTCCCTGTCCCCCCTTCTCCTCCGAAAGCCGCTGTATCCCGGCTCCGGTGGAGTGATATGGGGAGACAGGGAAAACCGCGGCGCAGCTGCGCTCGGTCCCCCGCGCACTGCGTATGCGCGCGCCCCCACACCGCTCACTGCCGTGTCCCCATCTGCCTGGCTCATCCTCTCCTGCCCAGCGCTGTCTCCTAACAGCCACCGCTGCACCCCCCTGTTCCTCCCCCTCCCCCTGCCGGATTCCGGCAGCCGGGGAGTTATTAGTGGGGACAGAGGTGCTTGCGGCGCCGCTGCACGCACCCGTGCGCGGCCGGCGCCGCCTGGGGCGAGCGTGGGTGCGCGCGCACCTCGTGCGCGCATCCCACTGCTTCCCGCCATTGAGCCCCCGGCCGGTGCATCACTCACTGCCGCCGCGCGAGGCTCCGAGACAGGCCCCGCGCGGCGACCACACGATCCCCGTCCCGCCCTCTCCCCCCGCCCGGCACTTTCACTCGGCCGCGGCAAGGGGGGAGCGATAGGGGCCGGGTCTGGACGCACTGCCGAGCATCCCCTGCGGCGCGCATGCGCGCGCCCGCGGGCGCCCAACGCCGCCGCTGATTCCGCCGCTCCCGGAGGCGAGGGCCGATGCCCGTCAACCTCCGGGCGGCCTGAAAGGACCTCCGCCCCCCCCGCCGCCCGCGCCTGGCCGGCAAGGCCGGCCCGGCCCCAAGCGGCGAGGCCGACCTGGTCCGCCACATTGCGCCCGTGCCCGCGTTCGTGGAGGCCCCGGGGGACGGAGCCCCGTCCCCCAGGCCACCCACCTCATCACCCGGCCAAGCTCCACCGCCAGAACCGCGGTACCGAGCCGGAAGCCGGGCAGAACGCTGAGGGCGGGCAGACATGATCTAGCCAGGGATGATTACACAGGCAGAGGGGACAAAGTGGCTGAATAAAACACTCTCACGAATGTGAAAAATTATCTGCACTGCAGCACTCACCAAACCAGGCAAATCACCACAAGAGAGAGCTAAAATGGCCTCACCTTCCCTATATATAATAAACCCTCCCCTTCCAAAAAAGGGCTGTACTTTCCTCACAGCTAGGTCCATCCCTCACCAGATGTTTAACTCTTTCCTTTCCTATTCAGTCAATTCTCTCTCCTTGTAGTCCCAGAAGGTCTGCTCTGTGTCATAGGAAGAGTATAATTTTCTTTTTGTGTTCTGTATATCCTTGATAGAATGTTTATTCACGGACATATTATTTGAGTATGTTTCTGTGTAAGAATGTTTATGTGTCCTGCTAGAGGTGTGAAATAGCAGAGCAAAAATGGTAATTGCAAGTGGAGAAAGGAAGTAACACTGTAAGGTACAAGTAGAAGTGAGATGTTGTATGGTCAGCGAGATGCTACATAAATAAAACTGATCTATGTATAACTACAGAAGCTTACAAACATGAAGAGAATGCAAACACCAAGGAAGGTGTGAAGACAAATATTTTGTAGCTGCTGAATACTGAATACATAGAATAGTTTTACCGTAAAATATTTATACATATACTTATTTGTAGTCAACAGCTATACCATATGTACCGGAAGGGGCTGAGGTGTCTTTGTTAGTCGTGTTCCTATTATGTGCTGGCTACTTCTGCGGTGGTCAGTGTGGATGTGTAACCACAGGTGATCGAAGGGGGTAGAGAGGAAAGCTATACTTACTGTTGTGTGCTGTGCATGAGAAACAAACCAACTCCTGACCTAATTTTACAGCCTTCCTTTTTATCGTTACCCTACATTTGTCTAGTTTAACAAAAGAAATATATTAAATAATTACATTACTTGGTCAGACTTTTAAAATTGGACACAAAGTACACAGGCTATGATTTTGTTTAAATGTGTTATGTGATATATAGTAGCATTTCCAGGAAAGGTATCAGACTCACAAAAAGGACAATTGTTACCAGTGTGGTACCCGGAATATTGTGTGTGCCCCTTCAAAAATCAAAATAATAGTGTTTGCAACCTGGCAGTTTGTTTTGGTGGTATAGCAGGGATTAAAGGATGGACCAGAGTCAGGTCACATGTCCTGTACTGGTGAGGTGGCAAGAGCCGATTGGGCAGAGAGAGAGAGAGAGCAAGCGGAGCTTTGTGGGAAGAAAAGGGAGGTGACAGTGGAGTTGGAGACAAGCTATTGAAAGAGCTGTATGTGTTATGAGGAGCGGAGCTGGTAAGCTGAATTGGATCATACCGGGTGGTCACACAGGATGGAGGCAGTAGCGGTCATGCTACGGGCACACAGGATTTTTGCCCAGGGCGCCGCCTTCCGGAGGTCGCTGGCGCCTTCCGGAGGGCACCGCACCATGGCAAGATCCGCTACTGTTTGTCAATGCCCCCTGGTGCTGTGCGGCGCTGTGAAGGAAACTAGATGGATAGACGCTACCCGTCTAGTTTCCCTTCGTGTAGAGGACCTTTGCTGTGCGGTGCGCGATGACATCATCGCGCACCGCACAGCATTGTCGGACTGGCACGTAGACGCTAGGGGTCAAAATTGACCTCTGGTGTGTATGCTGTGCTATGGAAGAGACGTCATGACGTCTCTCCCATAGATCCGAGGAGCGGTGCGGCGGAGGTCAGCAGCGGTTGGGAATCAGGAGCGGGGATAGTAAGTATTAATTTATTTTTGTGTGTGTGTGTTTTTTTTTAAGCGGCGCTACACTACAGGGGGCACAAATGGGGGCACAACTCTACAGGGGGCACAACTCTACAGGGGGCGTAACTGACCACGCCCCATATGAAGCCACGCCCCTATTTTTGCCCGGGGCGCCACAAGGGCTAGAACCGGCCCTGGACGGAGGAGAGCTAGACCCAATTGTCCATTTGTTACACACATACAGCCTATGATTGCATGGATATAAGGGGTGCTACCAGACCCTTAATAGAGAATCCCACAGAGTGACACCTGTTTGAACACAGTTTATCAGTACTTGTGAGAGGAACTTAAGAGAGACATTGAATTGCTTTAAAGAGTAAAGACTGAGTTATTTGTTCAAGGAATAAATACTACAGAGATCCCGAGATACCATTACGATTTACATCCTTTTTGCAACACCAAAGAACAGTGACATTTCTACTAATAAAATCCAGGATTAATATTGCTTCACAAGTGCCATGAAGCAATATTAATATGCAGCCAGATCTGCGTTCATCTCTGCACATGCTTAGGGCCGCCCAGCACAAGGCAAGGCCACCCAGCATGTGTGGGGACGCCTCCTGATGCGTTCACAATCTAATTGCATGGGATCTAAGGTTGCAATTTTTTTGTTGTTGGAGTGGCTGCTTTTGACATCTGCCTCAAAAATGGTCCCAACACGCCATTGTTTGGTACGCCCCGCGCCACGACGACGCCCCTCTGACGGCCCCCGCTGTCAATCACACTGCGGCCGCATCCTTCCTGGATGCCACCGCAATGTGTAAGATCGTGCATGCTTGCACAGACCAGATGGACACAGCCACTGTGAGCAACCGTGCGGCAACGTCCATCTCTGAATAACACCCAAGGTACAGGGGGAAAAGTCTTAGGGAAAGGGTCTGTCACAAAGCCACTAAACATCTTTGATACCTCTTCCAACCACTTAGACACCTGCCAACCCCGGGGTGTTACACCAGCACTTGTACTCACTTTTGTAAATCTGTATATACAGTATGTAACAACATGGAATTATGAGGTAATGGATCAGAACCTTTACAGTATGTTTGCAGTCTACGTCACAGGTCCTCAAATTCCTGCAAGTCCTCCAGTGACAACATGGTATAAATAACAATAGGTGTTTTGGGAAAATATTCTGCAAATATTTCTTGATAAACATGGCCCTTGACATAATATTGCTATAGGCAGGGTTACTTTTTGGCGGAACACACAGGTACACCATTCCTGAAGGTCTTCTGAAAGTGATTTAAACAGGGACGCCATTCTGGAACTGCTTGCCAGCACAGTGTGCAGTGCAGTTACTACTGGGCCTGGACCATCTACAGGATCTGCCACCCTGCACCTTGCATATTGCGCAGCCAGCGGTCACTTGAACCAGCTGATGATCATGGGCTCAGTCCTCGTACTCAGTGCTCTGGGGAGTTCCTATCACACCATGGGGCGGTGCAACACAGGGTTGAGATTAAACTGCAAGATCGGCCGCTGTACGCTGAAGCTAAGCCAGCTTTGAATTTGTGTGTGGTAAGGATCTCTGTGTCATTTATAGTCCCAGCAGTAAACTGCTTTCTAGGCAGGGACCATCAGTGCTGCAGACCCACTGACTCTTCTAATTTATTCTCCTTCTGCTCATGCTTACACAATAATAGAGCCACACAGAACCTTCCTATGTGTTACTCTGCCCTTGTTCCTCCTCTAGTGTGCCTCTGACCCCTCCTACCAAACTGTGCTTGTGACTCCCTTACCAAACTGTGCCCCCAACCCACCATGTGTGCCTCAGACTCCCCTAACGAACTGTGCCACTGACCCACCTTCCCTGTGTGTATCATTGAACCCTCTGCCCATGTGTGCTGTTGATCCCCTCTACCCATGTGTACCTTTGAACCGCTTGCCATGTATGCCTCTGAACCACCCTCCTCATGTGTGCCTCTGACCCCCTCTCCATCATTTACTGTGACCCCACCGCCATCCCCAACTGTGCCTTTGCCTCAAAATTTATATTATGTGGACCCTACTTTTTCCAGTAAAATCATACTTTTCAATGTATTTTATGCGGATCTGTTTTTTTCAATGTATTTTATAGGTTTAGGTATGCAATGATGACAACCATAATGTCATCATATCAACATAATCCTGGACTGATTAGCTATCTAAGGACTGAAGTAGCTGGTATCCGAATGATGGGTCAACAGTGACTAGATAGACACTCCCTTGCTACAAAAGGTTGACAGGATCAAAGGTCGGCACACATATGGTTGACATAAGGTTTTTTGGGTAGTTTTCCCATTTTTTTCAACTTTTGCTTGATCTACCATCCACTTGGACTACGACTGGAAATAGTCGCCTGCCCAAAGTGTGGCAAGCGAACCGATCCCATAAGGGTATACATTTGCACTAATGTTGGTCACATATGATGAAACATAGAAAATGACACCCCAAAAACGTATAAAACCTGTGTTGACCTTTTTTGTGTCGACCATTTCCTTGTCGAACTTTTGACCCCGTCGACCTAATGCATGTTGACCATATAGGTTTGACCTATTAGCTAATTACTGTAGACCTTCTATACCACACCCGTAGTAGTTACACCACCTTGGAAACCAGGCCAGCAGTGGCGGATTTAGGTGTGGGGGGGCACAAAGGCACGTGCCCCCCCTGTCATTTTTAGTAGATTTTTGCAATATTTTTTTTTAGTGCGCGCGGCGGGAACGGTGCGCACTTCCGACATGATGAGGCTGCTGCAGCTGCTGCTGGTCCAGGATTGGCTCCCTTGAGAAATGTGACATGTCAGTGCATGTCACGTTTCTGTGCAGAGGAGCCGAGCAGGAGGAGGTCCCAGCTTCAGCCCACCGCCGCCGCCACTGAGGGACAACACCGTCCGTGACCCAGCCAGACAAACAGCGCTGCGCAGCCGGCCCTGATCACCCCCTTCCTCCTCCCCCACATGGTGAGCCGTGGCTCGGGCAACAGTGCCCGATCCGACCACCCGCCCTTTTCAGTTGAGCCTGACAGGGGATGCGGCTGCTATGGGGCCTGGACTTTTTACAGGTCCCGACGCTCCCCTGCAACCAGACACCTGTAGTGTCTTCCAACGCTGGTCCTTTAGCCCCACCAGCTCTCCCCAGAGCTCAGCTCCATGCTGCAGAGTGCACGCTGCACGGAATCTCGGATTTCCACCCCTGTGCCTGCCCTGCCACCTGCTCAGGACCTAGGTGAGTGCCCTGCCATAATGTGTAAAAAGGGACGCTGTCTGCCGTAATGTGTAAAAAGGGGACGCTGTCTGCCGTAATGTGTAAAAAGGGGGACGCTGTCTGCCGTAATGTGTAAAAAGGGGGACGCTGTCTGCCGTAATGTGTAAAGAGGGGACGCTGTCTGCCGTAAGGTGTAAAAAGGGGACTGGGGGACTCTGTCTGCCGTAATGTGTTAAAAGGGGGATGCTGTCTGCCGTAATGTGCAAAAAGGGGACTCTGTCTGCCGCAATGTGTAAAAAGGGGACTGGGGGACTCTGTCTGCCGTAATGTGTTAAAAGGGGGATGCTGTCTGCTGTAATATGCAAAAAGGGGACTCTGTCTGCCGTAATGTGTAAAAAGAGGACTCTGTCTGCCGCAATGTGTAAAAAGGGGACTCTGTCTGCCGTAATGTGTAAAAAGGGGGACGCTGTCTGCCATAATGTGTAAAAAGGGGACTCTGTCTGCCGCAATGTGTAAAAAGCGGACGGTGTCTGCCGTAATGTGTAAAAAGGGGACGCTGTCTGCCATAATGTGTAAAAAGGGGGATGGTCTGCCGTAATGTGTAAAAGGGGGCTCTACCTGGTGTAGTGGTGCTACTGTGCGGCGTAATTTGAATAATGGAGACTACTGTGCACCGTAGTATGAATTGGTATCATTTTGTGACCACACCCCTTCCCCAGGAAGCCATGCCCTATATATTTTTTGCGCGCCTACTGCACGCACTGCCCCCGTCTTGCATGGGGTGGGGGGAGGCGCCAATGCCGTTTCTTTCACATAGCGCCAAAATGCCTAGTTACGGCACTGGCGGGTACCTATCAGGAGCAGTGGGTACTCGACTGGACTGTACTCCTGGGCACCTGGCTACACAGCAGAAGTGGGTCTGATGTCAGAGGGCTTCCAGTTCAGGTGGCGATGCTTAATTCAATGTGTATGTATGTATGTAACTGTATTAATTAGAGATGTGCACCGGACATTTTTCGGGTTTTGTGTTTTGGTTTTGGATTCGGTTCCGCGGCCGTGTTTTGGATTCGGAAGCGTTTTGGCAAAACCTCCCTGAAATTTTTTTGTCGGATTCGGGTGTGTTTTGGATTTGGGTGTTTTTTTACAAAAAAAACTCAAAAACAGCTTAAATCATAGAATTTGGGGGTCATTTTGATCCCATAGTATTATTAACCTCAATAACCATAATTTCCACTCATTTCCAGTCTATTCTGAACACCTCACACCTCACAATATTATTTTTAGTCCTAAAATTTGCACCGAGGTCGCTGGATGACTAAGCTAAGCGACCCAGGTGGCCGACACAAACACCTGGCTCATCTAGGAGTGGTACTGCAGTGTCAGACAGGATGGCAGATTTAAAAAATAGTCCCCAAACAGCACATGATGCAAAGAGAAAAAGAGGTGCACCAAGGTCGCTGTGTGACTAAGCTAAGCGACCCAAGTGGCCGACACAAACACCTGGCCCATGTAGGAGTGGCACTGCAGTGTCAGACAGGATGGCAGATTTAAAAAATAGTCCCCAAACAGCACATGATGCAAAGATAAATTAAAGAAAAAAGAGGTGCAAGATGGAATTGTCCTTGGGTCCTCCCGCCCACCCTTATGTTGTATAAACAGGACATGCACACTTTAACAAACCCATCATCTCAGCGACAGGGTCTGCCACACGACTGTGACTGAAATGACTGGTTGGTTTGGGCCCCCACCAAAAAAGAAGCAATCAATCTCTCCTTGCACAAACTGGCTCTATAGAGGCAAGACGTCCACCTCCTCCTCATCGTCCGATTGCTCACCCCTTTCACTGTATACATCCTCCTCACAGATTATTAATTCGTCCCCACTGGAATCCACCATCTCAGGTCCCTGTGTACTTTCTGGAGGAAATTGCTGCTGGTGAATGTCTCCACGGAGAAATTGATTATAATTCATTTTGATGAACATCATCTTCTCCACATTTTGTGGAAGTACGCCGATTGCTGACAAGGTGACCGGCTGCACTAAACACTCTTTCGGAGTACACACTGAAGGGGGGGGGGGCAACTTAGGTAAAATAAAGCCAGTTTGTGCAAGGGCCTCCAAATTGCCTATTTTTCCTGCCAGTATATGTACGGACTGTCTGACGTGCCTACTTGGATGCGGTCACTCATATAATCCTCCACCATTCTTTCAATGGTGACAGAATCATATGCAGTGACAGTAGATGACATGTCAGTAATCGTTGGCAGGTCCTTCAGTCCGGACCAGATGTCAGCACTCGCTCCAGACTGCCCTGCATCACCGCCAGCTGGTGGGCTTGGAATTCTTAGCCTTTTCCTTGCAGCCCCAGTTGCGGGAGAATGTGAAGGAGGAGCTGTTGACGGATCACGTTCCGCTTGACTTGACAATTTTCTCCCCAGCAGGTCTTTGAACCTCTGCAGACTTGTGTCTGCCGGAAAGAGAGATACAACGTAGGTTTTAAATCTAGGATCGAGCACGGTGGCCAAAATGTAGTGCTCTGATTTCAACAGATTGACCACCCGTGAATCCTGGTTAAGCGAATTAAGGGCTCCATCCACAAGTCCCACATGCCTAGCGGAATCGCTCCATTTTAGCTCCTCCTTCAATCTCTCCAGCTTCTTCTGCAAAAGCCTGATGAGGGGAATGACCTGACTCAAGCTGGCAGTGTCTGAACTGACTTCACGTGTGGCAAGTTCAAAGGGTTGTAGAAACTTGCACAACGTTGAAATCACTCTCCACTGCGCTTGAGTCAGGTGCATTCCCCCTCCTTTGCCTATATCGTACGTAGCTGTATAGGCTTGAATGGCCTTTTGCTGCTCCTCCATCCTCTGAAGCATATAGAGGGTTGAATTCCACCTCGTTACCACCGCTTGCTTTAGATGATGGCGGGGAAGGTTCAGGAGTGTTTGCTGGTGCTATAGTCTTCGGCACGCGGTGGCTGAATGCCGAAAGTGGCCCGCAATTCTTCGGGCCACCGACAGCATCTCTTGCACGCCCCTGTAGTTTTTTAAATAATTCTGCACCACCAAATTCAATGTATGTGCAAAACATGGGACGTGCTGGAATTTGCCCACATGTAATGCACGCACAATATTGGTGGCGTTGTCCGATGTCACAAATCCCCAGGAGTGTCCAATTGGGGTTGGCCATTCTGCGATGATGTTCCTCAGTTTCCGTAAGAGGTTGTCAGCTGTGTGCCTCTTATGGAAAGCGGTGATACAAAGTGTAGCCTGCCTAGGAACAAGTTGGCGTTTGCGAGATGCTGCTACTGGTGCCGCCGCTGCTGTTCTTGCTGCGGGAGGCAATACATCTACCCAGTGGGCTGTCACAGTCATATAGTCCCGAGTCTGCCCTGCTCCACTTGTCCACATGTCCGTGGTTAAGTGGACATTGGGCACAACTGCATTTTTTAGGACACTGGTGACTCTTTTTCTGACATCTGTGTACATTCTCGGTATCGCCTGCCTAGAGAAATGGAACCTAGATGGTATTTGGTACCGAGGACACACTACCTCAAGCAATTCTCTATTTCCCTGTGAATTAACGCTGGATACTGGACACACGTTTAACACCACCGAAGCTGCCAAGAACTGAGTTATCCGCTTTGCAGCAGGATGACTGCTGTGATATTTCATCTTCCTCGCAAAGGACTGTTGGACAGTCAATTGCTTACTGGAAGTAGTACAAGTGGTCTTCAAACTTCCCCTCTGGGATGACGATCGACTCCCAGCAGCAACAACAGCAGCGCCAGGAGCAATAGGCGTTACACTCAAGGATGCATTGGAGGAATCCCAGGCAGGAGAGGACTCGTCAGACTTGACAGTGACATGGCCTGCAGGACTATTGGCTTTCCTGTCTCAGGAGGAAATTGACACTGAGGGAGTTGGTGGTGTGGTTTGCAGGAGCTTGGTTACAAGAGGAAGGGATTTAGTTGTCAGTGGACTGCTTCCGCTGTCACCCAAACTTTTTGAACTTGTCAATGACTTCTGATGAATGCGCTCCAGGTGACGTATAAGGGAGGATGTTCCTAGGTGGTTAACATCCTTACCCCTACTTATTACAGCTTGACAAAGGCAACACACGGCTTGACACCTGTTGTCCGCATTTCTGTTAAAATAATTCCACACCGAAGAGGTGATTTTTTTTGTAATTTGACCAGGCATGTCAAAGGCCATATTCGTCCCACGGACAACAGGTGACTCCCCGGTGCCTGACTTAAACAAACCACCTCACCATCAGAATCCTCCTTGTCATATCCTCATCCTGGTGTACTTCAACAGTGACATCTTCAATTTGACTATCAGGAACTGGACTGCGGGTGCTCCTTCCAGCACTTGCAGGGGGCGTGCAAATGGTGGAAGGCGCCACCTCTTCACGTCCAGTGTTGGGAAGGTCAGGCATCGCAACCGACACAATTGGACTCTCCTTGGGGATTTGTGATTTAGAAGAACGCACAGTTCTTTGCTGTGCTTTTGCCAGCTTAAGTCTTTTAATTCTTCTATCGAGAGGATGAGTGCTTCCATCCTCATGTGAAGCTTAACCACTAGCCATGAATATAGTACAGGGCCTCAGCCGTTCCTTGCCACTCCGTGTCGTAAATGGCATATTGGCAAGTTTACGCTTCTCATCAGATGCTTTTAGTTTTGATTTTTGGGTCATTTTACTGAACTTTTGTTTTTTGGATTTTACATGCTCTCTACTATGACATTGGGCATCGGCCTTGGCAGACGACGTTGATGGCATTTCATCGTCTCGGCCATGACTAGTGGCAACAGCTTCAGCACGAGGTGGAAGTGGATCTTGATCTTACCCTATTTTACCCTCAACATTTTTGTTTTCCATTTTTTAATGTGTGGAATTATATGCCAGTAATATATCAATAGCAATGGCCTACTGTATCGTACTGCTATATATTATATACTGGTGGTCGGCAAAATTATGCACTGTACTCCTACTATATATACTGCGCACAACTAAAATGCACCACAGGTATGGATGGATAGTATACTTGACGACACAGAGGTAGGTAGAGCAGTGGCCTACTGTACCGTACTGCTATATACTATATACTGGTGGTTAGCAAAATTATGCACTGTCCTACTACTACTGTGCACAACTAAAATGCACCACAGGTATGGATGGATAGTATACTTGACGACACAGAGGTAGGTAGAGCAGTGGCCTACTGTACCGTACTGCTATATATTATATACTGGTGGTCAGCAAAATTATGCACTGTCCTCCTACTACTGCGCACAACAACTAAAATGCACCACAGGTTTGGATGGATAGTATACTTGACGACACAGAGGTAGGTAGAGCAGTGGCCTACTGTACCGTACTGCTATATATTATATACTGGTGGTCAGCAAAATTATGCACTGTCCTCCTACTACTGCGCACAACAACTAAAATGCACCACAGGTATGGATGGATAGTATACTTGACGACACAGAGGTAGGTAGAGCAGTGGCCTACTGTACCGTACTGCTATATATTATATACTGGTGGTCAGCAAAATTATGCACTGTCCTCCTACTACTGCGAACAACAACTTAAATGCACCACAGGTATTGGATAGTATACTTGACGACACAGAGGTAGGTAGAGCAGTGGCCTACTGTACCGTACTGCTATATATTATATACTGGTGGTCAGCAAAATTATGCACTGTACTCCTACTATATATACTGTGTACAACTAAAATGCACCACAGGTATGGATGGATAGTATACTTGACGACACAGAGGTAGGTAGAGCAGTGGCCTACTGTACCGTACTGCTATATACTATATACTGGTGGTTAGCAAAATTATGCACTGTCCTACTACTACTGTGCACAACTAAAATGCACCACAGGTATGGATGGATAGTATACTTGACGACACAGAGGTAGGTAGAGCAGTGGCCTACTGTACCGTACTGCTATATATTATATACTGGTGGTCAGCAAAATTATGCACTGTCCTCCTACTACTGCGTACAACAACTAAAATGCACCACGGGTTTGGATGGATAGTATACTTGACGACACAGAGGTAGGTAGAGCAGTGGCCTACTGTACCGTACTGCTATATATTATATACTGGTGGTCAGCAAAATTATGCACTGTCCTCCTACTACTGCGCACAACAACTAAAATGCACCACAGGTATGGATGGATAGTATACTTGACGACACAGAGGTAGGTAGAGCAGTGGCCTACTGTACCGTACTGCTATATATTATATACTGGTGGTCAGCAAAATTATGCACTGTCCTCCTACTACTGCGAATAACAACTTAAATGCACCACAGGTATTGGTGGATAGTATACTTGACGACACAGAGGTAGGTAGAGCAGTGGCCTACTGTACCGTACTGCTATATATTCTATACAGGTGGTCAGCAAAATTATACACTGTACTCCTACTATATATACTGTGTACAACTAAAATGCACCACAGGTATGGATGGATAGTATACTTGACGACACAGAGGTAGGTAGAGCAGTGGCCTACTGTACCGTACTGCTATATATCATATACTGGTGGTCAGCAAAATTATGCACTGTACTCCTACTATATATACTACGCACAACTAAAATGCACCACAGGTATGGATGGATAGTATACTTGACGACACAGAGGTAGGTAGAGCAGTGGCCTACTGTACCGTACTGCGGTATCCGGACTCCAGGTCGACAACAAAAAGGTCGACACACCTTAGGTCGATGCCAATTTGTCGACACACCTTAGGTCGACATGGACAAAAGGTCGACATGGAAAAAGGTCAACCGGAACAAGGTCGACATGGAAAAAGGTCGACATGAGTTTTTCACAATTTATGTCTTTTTTGGAACCTTTTCATACTTACCGATCCACGTGGACTACGATTGGAACGGTAATCTGTGCCGAGCAAACCGGAGCGGAGCGAAGCCACCATGCCCGAAGCATGGCGAGCGAAGCGAGCCATGCGAGGGGACGCATTGGGGTTCCTGGTCACTCTACGAAGAAAATGACACCAAAAAAATGTAAACAACTCATGTCGACCTTTTTCCATGTCGACCTTGTTCCTGTCGACCTTTTGTCCATGATGACCTTTTTCCATGTCGACCTAAGGTGTGTCGACCAATTGGCGTCGACCAAAGGTGTGTCGACCTTTTTGTTGTCGACCTGGAGTCCCAGACCCCCGTACTGCTATATATTATATACTGGTGGTCAGCAAAATTATGCACTGTCCTCCTACTACTGTGCACAACAACTAAAATGCACCACAGGTATGGATGGATAGTATACTTGATGACACAGAGGTAGGTAGAGCAGTGGCCTACTGTACCGTACTGCTGTATATTATATACTGGTGGTCAGCAAAATTATGCACTGTACTCCTACTATATATACCGCGCACAACTAAAATGCACCACAGGTATGGATGGATAGTATACTTGACGACACAGAGGTAGGTAGAGCAGTGGCCTACTGTACCGTACTGCTATATATTATATACTGGTGTTCAGCAAAATTATGCACTGTCCTCCTACTATATATACTGCGCACAACTAAAATGCACCACAGGTATGGATGGATAGTATACTTGACGACACAGAGGTAGGTAGAGCAGTGGCCTACTGTACCGTACTGCTATATATTATATTCTGGTGGTCAGCAAAATTATGCACTGTCCTCCTACTACTGTGCACAACAACTAAAATGCACCACAGGTATGGATGGATAGTATACTTGATGACACAGAGGTAGGTAGAGCAGTGGCCTACTGTACCATACTGCTATATATTATATACTGGTGGTCAGCAAAATTATGCACTGTCCTCCTACTACTGCGCACAACAACTAAAATGCTCCACAGGTATGGATAGTATACTTGACGACACAGAGGTAGGTAGAGCAGTGGCCTACTGTACCGTACTGCTATATATTCTATACAGGTGGTCAGCAAAATTATGCACTGTACTACTACTATATATACTGCGCACAACTAAAATGCACCACAGGTATGGATGGATAGTGTACTTGACGACACAGATGTAGGTAGAGCAGTGGACTACTGTACCGCACTGCTATATATTATATACTGGTGGTCAGCAAAATTATGCACTGTCCTCCTACTTTATATACTGCGCACAACAACTAAAATGCACCACAGGTATGGATGGATAGTATACTTGACGACACAGAGGTAGGTAGAGCAGTGGACTACTGTACCGTACTGATATAATACTGGTGGTCACTGGTCAGCAAAATTCTGCACTGTCCTCCTACTATATACTACAATGCAGCACAGATATGGAGCGTTTTTCAGGCAGAGAACGTAGATATTTTCAGCACACTGAGCACAGATATTTTCAGCACACTGAGCACAGATATTTGCAGCACACTGAGCACAGATATTTGCAGCACACTGAACACAACTGAGAGAACGCTGCACGTCCTCTCCCTATCATCTCCAATGCACGAGTGAAAATGGCGGCGACGCGCGGCTCCTTATATAGAATACGAATCTCGCGAGAATACGACAGCGGGATGATGATGTTCGGGCGCGCTCGGGTTAACTGAGCAAGTCGGGAAGATTCGAGTCTGCCTCGGAACCGTGTAAAATGGGTGAAGTTCGGGGGGGTTCGGATTCCGAGGAACCGAACCCGCTCATCTCTAGTATTAATGTGTGTATATATAGCCAGTTGGTGCTTCCCTCCCCTCTGTAGAATAACATCCCCCCCACACTATTGGCCTTCCATATAGAGGAAACACCCTCGCTGCTGCCCTACCCTCCATATCCCCCTTCCCTCCTCCCACTGCTGCCCTCCCATATGGAGGAGACCCCCCTCACTGCTGCCCTACCCTCCATATTCCCCTTCCCTCCTCTCACTGCTGCCCTCCCATATGGAGGAGACCCCCCTCACTGCTGCCCTACCCTCCATATCCCCCTTCCCTCCTCCCACTGCTGCCCTCCCATATGGAGGAGACCCCCCTCACTACTGCCCTACCCTCCATATCCCCCCTTCCCTCCTCCTACTGCCCTTGTTGTGAGGCCACGTGCACCTTCATGGGACCGCACGCCGAAGGCGTGCACAAGGTGCCCCCCCTATCATTTTTTCCTGGATCCGCCCCTGCAGGCCAGGCATAACAAGCAACCTTATAATGGTCTCAGTTCTCTTCATTTGGGACAGACTGCCAAGGGGTTATAGTTCCTGTTGGGACTGTGTAGGTATGCATTGGTGATTGGTCTCCTTGGGCCCTTTTTTATTTTGTGAACCAGCAAAAAAATTGAAGGACATTAGGCTGACTCATTGGCAAGACCAGGACAGTGCTCCAAGGCGATGACTGACTCCAATTATTTGCCTTTGATCCTTACATTGGCTTGTTTCTGACTATTGCCTGCCCTCACTTTGGACCCTATTCAGTAAGGATTGCAAATTCAGCTTTTTAGCAGAATTTGCAATCCTTTGCCTCGCATGCAGGGGGCTGCCAGGTGGCAAATGCAGTATTTCTAGAGGGGGGTATCCAAATGAAGTCCACAATCTCCCATTCTGCGGAACATTAGAGAAAATACTGAAGTCTGCGGGAGTGGTAGCAGAACCCAGTAATGACCCTGTACATTAAAGTAAACAATATTCTTTTATACACTAGATATTGTCTGGAATACAATATTAATATTAACACTATAGGCTGTATCAAACATTTAAATAATATAAATAAGTGGTCAGGAAAAAGTTAAATATGCCATAAATAAATTCACAATCATAATAGAACCAGTACTGCACTTTCTAAGCACATACTCTCCCACCTCATGGTAAGGTTCCTGTCCATTCTTCCTGGTAGCTACTCTCTGGTCCAGTGCACTGATTGAGGTCTCCCACAGCAAACTTGGCAGAAGAAGCTGCTACCACTGGGCATATGCAGCAATTCTGCTCTGTCCCTTACACTGCATGATGTGGCGGCAGCTCTAGTGATCATATTGTATGCCAAGAAAAGGGGGGATTTCTAGGCATCTAGAACCCCCCCCAGTATGCTAACTCCGCCCCCCATCTACGACACGGTCACAGAAAATAGCGAAGCCTTCTGCCGGCGCAGCCTGGCTGCGATGTCAGGAGTCCCGCCGCCATGTTTTTGATCATAGCGGCTGCGTGTGACGTCACGCAGCCGCCCCAATAACGCCATTGCCACACCCCATTCCCCAAAACGCTCTGTGTCCGCCTTGGAAATGGAGCGTTGCCGCCCCATGAACCCTGTCCTGCGCATGCGCCCACATCATCATTGTAATTATTGCAGTTAGATCGTTGTTTGCGATCCAACCTGAACGATGTCCTTTATATTGAGTTTTGATATTGAACGGGAAAGAAAATTACTTTCTGAAGATTGCTATGTAAAAATAAATATATCCTATAAAGTGACGTACACCTATTATGGACACACGTTATTATTATTATCAGAAGAACAAAATAGCATGTACTAAACACTTCACAGTATAAAATAAATAAAAAACAACAACTGAAAGATAAAATAAAATATAGACTTAAAACAATAAAAAATAAAACATATAAATAAAATAATTTAAATTCAATAATAATCTCACTTATTGCCCACAGTGAATTTCGGGGGTCATTCCGAGTTGTTCGCTCGCAAGCGGATTTTAGCAGATTTGCTCATGCTAAGCCGCCGCCTACTGGGAGTGAATCTTAGCATCTTAAAATTGCGAACGATGTATTCGCAATATTGCGATTACACACCTCGTAGCAGTTTCTGAGTAGCTTCAGACTTACTCGGCATCTGCGATCATTTCACTGCTTGTCGTTCCTGGTTTGACGTCACAAACACACCCAGCGTTCACCCAGACACTCCCCCGTTTCTCCGGCCACTCCTGCGTTTTTTCGGGAAACGGTAGCGTTTTTTCCCACACGCCCATAAAACGGCCTGTTTCCGCCCAGTAACACCCATTTCCTGTCAATCACATTACGATCGCCAGAACGATGAAATAGCCGTGAGTAAAAATCCTAACTGCATAGCAAATTTACTTGGCGCAGTCGCAGTGCGGACATTGCGCATGCGCATTAAGCGGAAAATCGCTGCGATGCGAAGATTTTTACCGAGCGAACAACTCGGAATGACCCCCTTCAATTCTTATTTCATTTGTATGTTTTATTTATTTTAATTTCTTGTTTTAAGTGCCCCTTATTAGCAGCAGGGTCCAAAAAGGATAAACTGCCTCATCCATACGTTTTTTTTTTTTTTGCCAAGTATCCGGGATACTACAGATAAGAACCACTTGGCTCATGTAGGCTGCCCTTTAATTGCCCCGCTGAACCTTAATGCCTCACATACTGTATTAGCAACATTTCTCTTCTACATTACTCCCTCTGTCTAACATATTATATGACATTTGTCGTTGTCTCTCCTCATTTGTCACATGGCATTCCACCTCAGTTTTTCACTCTCGCCAGCGTCTCACCCCACCCTCCACTCCAGCTCCCCTATTTAGTCCTGATAATGACACAATTAAGACAGTGAATAGGGAAGTACTAAATTGCCGTTTCAGGCCCAGCGTGGTATGAAAGTTCCAGGCTAGCAGCCAAACCTCTTCTGCAGCCACAGCCTGGGGACTCCCCCGCTACACTGATGCTTAAATAGACCGACCTAAAGTTTTCCACAAGCCAAGCGGACAGTTCACATGTGCAAAATAAAAATCATAGTGAAACAAGCCAGTGTACATACTATTTTCTTCATTTCACCCTTCCACTGCCATGAGACTTTAACTGGCAATAACAAGCAGTAACTTAGCAGAACTACCTTCTTGCATCTGTGCCCAGTTTATTAAGGAATTAACGTGTTTATTGTATTTGGGAATCTGCAATATCTAAGGAGAAGGCTAGAGAAGTCATGTAAGGTTTGCTCAAGTGACTACTACATACAGAAATCCACTTATTAATAAACAGTGTAATGTGGTCACATGATCAGTACTCTTTTTATTAACCCTGTGTGCAATATTTAGTCCCAGAAGTTCTGAGAGAATAAGGTAAAATAGAAAACTGGTCGTTACTAATTGCATTCAGATGATGAGATTTTTACATGAGTATTTGGGTGGCCACAGTGCCATAACTAGTAATTTTAGCGCTGTGTGCAAGAAACAGCATCTGCGCCCCCTCCCCCCATATTCAAAACTGGGTCAGTGCGTGCAGTAGGCAGATGGCAAAAATATAGGGGTGTGGCTTCATGGGGAGGGGGCATGGCCATAAAATAATATCAATTCATATCATGTACAGTAGTCTCCATTATTTAAATTATGCCGCACAGTAGCGCCACTTACACACATTATGCCAGATAGAGGGGTAGATGTATTAAGCCTGGACACGGCATAAGGAAGTGATAAACCAGTGATAAGTGCAAGGTGATAAACGCACCAGCCAGTCAGCTTCTGAGTCCTGGCTGGTGGTGACCCCACTGAATCCTCTTATCTTGCCTTTTTAGCTCCCAGCTCCGGCCAGCACAGGCCACCAGTAGCTCCTTGTCCTGGGAGGCGAAGCTTCTCTGTGTCTGGCAGGGAGGGAGGGAGGGATGGAAGGGCAGGAGGCAGCATTGCACGGGAGCCGGACAGGTGACTACAGAGTAGGGACGTGCAGGCACATGACATCATGTCAGTGCTTCTTGTGTGGTGGCTGTGGCTGATAAGTCCCACGGCCACCAACTGCATCATGTAGTTATTTATGAAGGATGACTCTTTCAGAGACATCCTTCATTCTTGTAGCAGCCGACCTCGGCAGAGACCCCTAGTGGCCTTATGGCAGCACCGACCCTGGTGTGCCTCGGCCCAGCACACTCCCTGCAGACAAGGAGGCGCGGCTGGATGGAACAGAGAGGCTGCAGCGGGGGGTGGGGACGGGACATGGACGGAATGCTGCATAGTACATATACGGATCCCACCACCTCTGTACGGTATTTTGCAGACGCCACTGGGGGAATCCGGGAGCATGCCCATGTGTGTGCCAGCGGATGCGCCCACAGTGCAAATGCACTGTGTGCAAGGCACCGCTGGCCCACACCAAGTTATGGCCCTGGGTGGCCATGCATTTATTAATTTGGTTTGCAATGAGATTTTTACCAAGGCAATTGTATGATCTCTCATTCAAATTTCTTAAAATAAAAGTTAAGGGACCTGGGGCCTAATTCAGATCCTGTTGCATCTGCGGCACATAGTGCAAAGTATTGATGTTCAGTACTTTGCGCATGCGCTGGGAGTACGGGTCCTGCATAGTTAGACACACTATGGCTGCAGGCTGTCTGTGATTGACAGTCTGCTGCCATTTGGGGGCAGGGAGGGGGCTGTGATGTCAGCCCAAACCTGAGACACCCGGCTGGCCAGAGAATGAAGAATGGTAGCACATGGGATATCTAGTTTATCTTTTACTGCTCAGCCTCTGAGTAGTTAAAAAAAAAATACAATTCCCATGATGCCAGTGTGCCCTTTAAAGATGGTCACCGCCGGTGCTGGATTGCAAATGGGCTAATAGGGGAAGACATTGTCCCGAGCTCCTCTCTCAGTGAGTGGAGACCGAGCAGCAGGGCCGGTTCTACACCTTGTGGCGCCCAGTGCGAAAGTTTCCACTGGCGCCCCCCCTCCCCCCGCAGCAAAACAGTAAGTGTGCGCAAAAAAAATAGGGTTGTGGCTTCATAGGGGAGGGGCGTGGCCACAGTTATGCTCCCAGTAGCTGTGCCCCCAGATTTGCCCCAAGTAGTTGTGCCCCCCAGTTGATTTGCCCCCAGTAGATATGCCCCCTGTAGCTGTGCTCCCAGTAGATATGCCCCCTGTAGCTATGCACCCTGTAGATATGCACCCTGTAGCTGTGCCCCCTGTAGAGTTGCCCCAGTAATTGTGCCCCCAGTAGATTTGCCCCAGTAGCTGTGCCCCGTTGCTGTGCCCCCAGTAGTTGTGCCCCCTGTTGCTTTGCCCCCAGTAGTTGTGCCCCCTGTTGCTGTGCCCCCTGTTGCTTTGCCCCCAGTAGTTGTGCCCTGTTTCTTTGCCCCCAGTAGTTGTGCCCCCTCTTTCTTTGCCCCCAGTAGTTGCGCCCCCTCTTTCTTTGCCCCAGTATTTGTGCCCCCAGTTGCTTTGCCCCCTGTCGCTGTGCCCCCTGTCGCCGCTTACAAACACACACACACAAAAATAAAAAAAAACAATACTTACCACTGCCCCGCTCCTGCTTCCCGACCGCTTCTGCTCCGTCTGGCCGCCGGCTCCTCTCTATGGGAGAGACGTCATGACGTCTCTCCCATAGCAGCGCCGCACAGACACTAGAGGTCAATACTGACCTCTGGTGTCTGTCCCTGGAGCCGGCTGCAGCGGACTCCCACACAGCCCACGGCGTCTGCTGCAGCCGTTTAGCGGGGAGCGGGTAGGCGGCGGTGCCTGCGTGGTGACTGTGGCCGCGCCCCCGGGCCGCAGCGCCCAGGGCGAAGGCACTGCTTGCCCGCACCAAGAACCGCTCCTACCGAGCAGGTAGGCGTGGCTAAATGGCAGCAAGCAGCATGTAAGATGAAGAGGCAGCTGCAGTGAAGAGTAGGCAGTGTGCCTTACAGGATGAGGGAGGGAAGTAGCTGTATATGTGTGTAACCAGATATGTGTGTAACTATCAGTGGCGTCACAACGTGGGTGCGGGGGGTGCGGCCCGCACCCGGGTGTCACCCGCCGAGGGGTGACACCAAAATGCCGGCTCCTGCTCAGTGACAGGAGCCGGGTGCTGCACTGTAACAATACGTGCAGCACCTGGCTCCTGTCCCTGTGTAGGATCCGGCACTGCATTCCGCATTCAGCCTGTGCACGAGAGACTTGCCGCAGCTTCACCCGCCGGCAGCGCCGCACACTGACATGCAGACCGGACACAGGTGAGAGACTCAGGAGCCCCAGGCTGCAGGCTTAGGAGGGGGGAAGGGGCGGGATGGGGGAGGAAGGGACAGAGTGGGCATGTATGAGGGATAGAGGCACTTCCCGGGGGGGGAAGCCAACATCTTAACCCCCTGGAGTGCTTGCGAGGCCACGCCCCCTTATGGTAGGCCACATCCCCGTTTTGCGACCTCCCGCACCGGGTGTCACCAGGGGCAGTGACGCCCCTGGTGACTATGTAAATATTTTTTATGTTTATAACTGTGCGTATACATGTGTATGTGCATGGCTTTATGTATGTGTGTATCTGACTGTACATATGTGTGTGATTGTTTATTTGTGCATGTGTGTGACTGTACATAAATATGTTTATATGTGTGTGTGTGTACTATTGACGTAACTATAGCAGGTGGAGGGGGTAGGGCTGCTATTGCCCCCCATCCCCCATGTATGGGTAGAATTATTATTTTTTTGTAATTGCTGTGTTCTGTTTATTGCATCTCTAAATCTGTAGTGAGAGAGATTGGCAGATTGATATGTCCTTTTTGTGCGTCTAGGTCAGACGCCGTTGTGATGTGGGATGCAGTGGGGTGGTGTATTTTATCTGCATATGTGTCCCGATGGTGTTTGTGTGGAGTCATACTGCAGATTCAGTCGTGGAGAGGTGCATCAGAGATGTGTTAGGGCCTTCCTGTGCAGTTGCAGGGGATTGGCTGATCAGACGCATATGTGGCATTGTGTGGGCATGCTGTTTGAGTGACGTAAGTGTGTTGCTGGAGGTGGTTGCTTACAGAGATGCTAAGTTGCTCATATTGGGGCCATGCTCTAAAAGATGGTCTGCACATAGAGTAGGGCTGGTGTGGGTTTCGGTGGTACAACTGATGGTGGAGTCTAGGGATGTGCATGGCATGATTGCGGCATCTGTGGACAGCAACATGTGACTGTGTGTTGTTGGAGGGGATCGCCCTCATCAATACTGCATAGAGGGCCCTGTGAAAAATGTACTATTTACTAGAGGTTCGGTTCGTCGATATTCGAACCCCCCCGAACTTCACCTATTTTACACGGGTCCGAGGCAGCCTTGGATCTTCCCGCCTTGCTCGGTTAACCCGAACGAGGCCGAAAATCATCATCCTGCTGTCGGATTCTCGCGAGATTCGTATTCCATATAAAGAGCCGCGCGTCGCCGCCATTTTCACTCGTGTATTGGAGATTGAACGGAGAGGACGTGGCTACGTTCTCTGCCTGAAAAGCTCCATATCTGTGCTCAGTGTGCTGCAAATATCTGTGCTCAGTGTGCTGCAAATATCTGTGCTCAGTGTGCTACAAATATCTACGTTCTCTGCCTGAAAAGCTCCATATCTGTGCTCAGTGTGCTGCAAATATCTACGTTCTCTAACTGAATAGCTCCATATCTGTGCTCAGTGTGCTGCAAATATCTGTGCTCAGTGTGCTGCATTGTGGGGACCACCAGTATATAATTATAGTAGTACAGTACAGTAGGCCATTGCTGTATCTTGCAGCTCCGTGTGAGACTCAGTTCTAGACAGTATCCTGATCATCAGTGCTCAGTATCTGCTGCATTGCTGTGTGAACAGTATATACTATATATATTATATATAGTAGTACAGTGTAGCATTTTGGTGACCACCAGTATAGTAGTACAGTACAGTAGTCCATTGCTATATCTTGCAGCTCCGTGTAACTTCAAGTATCCATATCTGTGCTGCATTGTTGTGAGCAGTATATATAGTAATACAGTGTAGCATTTTGGTGACCAACAGTATATAGTTGTACAGTACAGTAGGCCATTGCTGTCGCTTGCAGCTCCGTGTCACTTCAAGTATCCATATCTGTGCTGCATTGTTGTGAGCAGTATATATAGTAGTACAGTGCAGCATTTTGGTGACCAACAGAATATAGTTGTACAGTACAGTAGTCCATTGCTGTATCTTGCAGCTCCGTGTCACTGCAAGTATCCATATCTGTGCTGTATTGTTGTGGGCAGTATATATAGTAGTACAGTGCAGCATTTTGGTGACCAACAGTATATAGTTGTACAGTACAGTAGGCCATTGCTGTATCTTGCAGCTCCATGTCACTTCAAGTATCCATATCTGTGCTGCATTGTTGTGAGCAGTATATATATAGTAGTACAGTGCAGCATTTTGGTGACCAACAGTATATGGTTGTACAGTACAGTACAGTAGTACAGTGCTCAGTGTCAGTGCTGCATTGTGGTGACCAGTATACTATAGTACAATAGTCCAGTGCTGTTCTCGCTGCTCAGTGTCAGTTCTCCGTAGTATCATCAGTGCTCAGTAAAATCAGTGCTCAGTATAATCAGTGATTGATCAGTATAATCAGTTTTTCTCAGTATAATCAGTGCGCTGTTAGACGTGCGCCCGTTTTCCGCCATTAGTGCATTGGGATTTAGACAATTGATGAAGTTATTGTGTCCCCGGTACAAAATCCCATCTAGATTCCACTTCACTAGGCAGGCGATAGCGAGATTTTACCAATTAATATCAGTGATTTATAATTGATTATTAATTACAGTGATCTTGCCAAATGATTACAGTGATTTTGTCATTTTCTTCCAGTGATTTGGACCAATAATACCATTGATTAGAACGAATAATTCCTGTGATTTTGTCATTTTCTTCCAGTGATTTGGACCAATAATACCACTGATTAGAACGAATAATTCCTGTGATATTGAGGTGTTTATGTCGCTTAGCTTAGCCATCCAGCTACCACAGTGCACCTCTTTTTCTCTTTTCTTTGCATCATGTGCTGTTTGGGGACTATTTTTTTAAGTGCCATCCTGTCTGACACTTCCGTATATGTCCAGTGGTACTGCCATTTGATATAATTCCCGACATTACTGCCATTTAATTCCAGTGATTTTGTCATTTTCTTCCAGTGATTTGGACCAATAATACCATTGATTAGAACGAATAATTCCTGTGATATTGAGGTGTTTGTGTCGCTTAGCTTAGCCATCCAGCGACCACAGTGCACCTCTTTTTCTCTTTTCTTTGCATCATGTGCTGTTTGGGGCCAATTTTTTTAAGTGCCATCCTGTCTGACACTGCAGTGCCACTCCTAGATGGGCCAGGTGTTTGTGCCGCCCTCTTGGGTCGCTTAGCTTAGTCATCCAGCGACCTCGGTGCAAATTTTAGGACTACAAATAATATGGTGAGGTGTGAGGTGTTCCGAATAGACTGGAAATTAGTGGAAATTTATGGTTATTGAGGTCAATAATACTATAGGATCAAAATTACCCCAAAATTCTATGATTTAAGCTGTTTTTGAGAGTTTTTAAAAAAAAACACCCAAATCCAAAACACACCCGAATCCGACAAAAATTCTTAAGGGAGGTTTTGCCAAAATGCGTCCGAATCCAAAACACGGCCGCGGTACCGAATCCAAAACCAAAACACAAAAGCCAAAAAATTTCCGGTGCACATCTCTACTATTTACTACAAGGTCTAGTTACACCTCGGCAGATTGCCCTCGAAGACGAGTGTTTTCGGGGACATGGCATCAACTACTGTTTCTAAATGGGCCCCCTAAATCTGATCTGAGCTGTGGCACTGACTCTGGGCGAGGTGCTTGCAACGCAGCCTCTATTTTGTCCTTTGATTTGTGTATAACTTCTTGTCTTTTACATATCCACATCAATCAATCATCATTTATGTGCATGCATAACATACTGCGTGTGATACATACCCCCACATATCGCATGCATAGTGGCATTTATTAAAGCAGTATGCAGAAATTAATGCAATTCAAAAAGCTAAGGACAACTCTTCTGATCGAATTCTATAGGCAACCGGGATGAGCTCTGGAAAGTTGGTTTGCAGTGGATATCCACTGCAGACCGTCGGCACTGCAATCCCCATAGAATGCTATGAGGCTGCAATGTGTCAGAATGGAACTACCTAGAGCTTGATCCATTCTGACACATTGCAGCCTCATAGCATTCTATGGGGATTGCAGTGCCGACGGTCTGCAGTGGATATCCACTGCAAACCACTTTTATGTATATGGTGATTGTGGCAAACCTTCAAAATGTCTGCGGACCACTTTTATGCATATGGGAATTTGCTATATTCTGTGGGCCCTTATTATGAATGGGCTTGTTACTGTAACTAAAAATGTGGAAACTAGTTTCCCCACGTGTAACAGGTCCATTAGTGATGTTGTATAAGCACCAAAATAAGATTTATTTTAATACTCATCACGGGTGTTACATCTGTGAGAGATTGTTTTCTATGTATGAGTCTACGACAGTATACTCAGATTGGAGCAAGCACAGTGTGCTTCTTTACTGGATAACAACTTACAACAACAATTGAACTTTATGACCAAAATGCCTATCTAACACTAACCAGGAAGTAACGGCCACAAATAACAGGTTCCGGCGTAAAATTCTACTGGACTTTCTAAAACAAATAGTGCTACAAACACCATACTCCAGGCATGTCCAAACTGCGGCCCTCCAGCTGTTGTGAAACTACATATCCCAGCATGCCCTGACACAGTTTTGCTGTCAGAGAATGCTAAAGCTGTGTCAGGGCATGCTGGGATGTGTAGTTTCTCAACAGCTGGAGGGCCGCAGTTTGGACATGCCTGCCATACTCCATTTGCGTATAGGGATGAGGTAATGAGAGGTATCCTGGTGTGGCCAATTGGGATTTTGGGTCTTGGTTCAAGACATTTAAAAAGTTTCTAAACTCCACTATTTCAAACATGTGGAAACAAACAATCTTATTGGACTTTATCAAAAACCTTGTTGGTATAAACTTTATTAATATGTTTGAGATCTTTCCTACCTAATGTTCCGTTTTCTCTAATGCCACACCAGTAACTCTAGTTGTTTCCTCAGAATTTAGCATCTTTTTGTTATGCAAAGAAGTGTTATAATTGAAAAAGTTTATCTCCTGTTTTGGAGCTTCTACTCTGGAAGGGTTTAACGTTTGGTACAAAATTGTTTGGGAGTTAGTTTTTGAAGGGTTTGAAAGAAGGTTTCCATTATGATTAGGAGCATAACGTGCATTGACCTACCTTTAGCTAGCTTGGACTTCTAGTTTTATATCCATATTTGAAAAAAATCCCTGTCTCTAAAAGATTTATACTGTAACCTTAGCCTAGATAGCCATGTATTACATTGGGACTTAGCAAGTCATGTTGTCTATTTTCTTTTAATAAGGAGTCTGTAACCATCAGATCTATCCCATAAAAATAAGGGTGATAAAGTAAGGTGACCTGCATGGCTATCTGTAATTAATCCTTTGTGGAAATGATACAGTATAAGACCATAAAAGCAAATACTTTACAGTACGATTTGGTTTAAACTCTGTTATCATTAGAAACAGTATGTCCCACGTTATCCATATCGATGAACTTAACATACACAAGTTGTATAATTAAAAAGAGAAATTATTTTTT
Organism: Pseudophryne corroboree; assembly: GCF_028390025.1. NCBI lineage: Eukaryota > Metazoa > Chordata > Amphibia > Anura > Myobatrachidae > Pseudophryne > Pseudophryne corroboree. The sequence continues at coordinate 349,062,313 of NC_086452.1, read as the reverse complement.
GTGTGCAAATGACAGCTCACAACGGTGTATCACCCCGCTTATATTTATTATGTCAACAATAAAGAAGAATCATAAAAGATTGATTTAATGTGGTCGCCATTGGCAACTGCATGGTCCACTGGGAAGATACTGATGTGAATGAATTTTTCTCTGTGACGCCTAGCACTAAAATGACAATAAAGAATAAAAAAAGATTGCTTGATTGATTGGCTAATTGATTGATTCATTTGCAAATGTATGGCCCATATTATCTTTGAGGTGAGACCTAGCAGCAAAAAGACAATAAAAGAGTAAGATAGTCACTAATGCCCCTCAAAAATAAAGACCATAATGAAAAATATCTACATATAACCAATAAAAATATCTACGCAATAAAGACCATCCCTAATGCCCCCAAAATTACAGCCCATAATGAAAATAGAGCTACGTATAACCAATGCAACTAGCTAAGCAAACAGACCATCCCTAATGCCCTCCAAAATACAGCCCATAATGAAAATAGAACTACATATAACCAATAAAAATATGTATGCAAAAAACACCATCCTTAATGGCCCCCAAAATTATAGCCCATTTTGAAAAGAAAAGTGGTGCAAGATTGATTTGTCCTTGGGCCCTCCCACCCAATTTTATGTTTTATATTAAAATGGGCATGCACAGTTTAACAAACCAAGCACTTCAGCAACATGTACTGACACTTTCGTTGCTGAAGTGCTTGGTTTGCTTAGGCCTACACAAAACATTTTTTTGGCAGGACTACCTCCAATCACTAATGAGGAGGTTAATGATGAGGGTGTTAATTACATTATAATTTTGTAAAATAAATTTCACTGACTCGCCGCAAATGAAGTAACATGGAGGAGGTGTCTAGATGGCTAACCTCCCTACCTCTAATAGCTTTGTACTCACAAATGGAGCAGATTCCTTCATAAACATTGTCACGATTTGGGTAAAAATAATTCCACACTGAAGAGGTGGCTTTTTTGATGTTATGACCAGGCACCACAATTACTTTCTATTTATCACGGGTAAGAACTGCAGCCACTGCTGGCTGACTTACACAAACAATATCATCAACATCCTCATCTTCAGTGTCAGACAGTAGTAGTGGAACACACATATACCCCTCATCTTGTTCCACTTCCACACAGGCATCCTCAATTTGTATTATGGGGGTCATTCCGAGTTGTTCGCTCGGTAATTTTTTTTCGCATCGCAGCGATTTTCCGCTTCGTGCGCATGCGCAATGTCTGCACTGCGACTGCGCCAAGTAAATTTGCTATGCAGTTAGGTATTTTACTCACGTTTTTTTCTTCGTTCTGGTGATCGTAATGTGATTGACAGGAAGTGGGTGTTTCTGGGCGGAAACAGGCCGTTTTATGGGCGTGTGGGAAAAAACGCTACCGTTTCTGGGAAAAACGCGGGAGTGGCTGGAGAAACGGAGGAGTGTCTGGGCGAACGCTGGGTGTGTTTGTGACGTCAAACCAGGAACGACAAGCACTGAACTGATTGCACTGGCAGAGTAAGTCTCGAGCTACTCAGAAACTGCACAGAGATGTCTTTTCGCAATATTGCGAATCTTTCGTTCGCAATTTTAAGAAGCTAAGATTCACTCCCAGTAGGCGGCGGCTTAGCATGTGTAAAGCTGCTAAAAGCAGCTTGCGAGCGAACAACTCGGAATGAGGGCCTATGTTCTCATCACCATCTTTACTTGTAGTGCTTCCTACATATGCAGATGTGCAGAAATGGTGGAAGGAGGTGAAATAGGCTTCTCTATGAGGAAAGTGTGAGAAATATCAGACTCACACATAGCTAACGTGGACACCTGTAGACTCTCCTCAAGGATGTGTGATGGTTCTGAACATACAGTTTGTTCTGCTGCCTTAGTGGGGGGGTTTTCACACCTTCTAAATTCTGAGTGAAAAGGCCTTGTATCATCATGAGAGGCAGAAGAAGATGCCTCTTTGACAGTTGCAGAACCACCACTCATAAGTAAAGGCCAAGGCTTGAGTCTTTACTTGTCACTGTGTGTGCTGAATTGCATGTTGGACATTTTCTGCACTACACTTTCCCTTTAATAGAGGTATTTTTTCTTGACAACTGTTAATTTTTATTTTAGATGCCCTTACTTAAATTCTCTATGCCCTTGAGCATTGGCTTTAGATGACGTTAAAGGACTAGTATCGCCATCATGACTGATTGCTGCAGCTGCAGTGCTAATATTTGCTTGCTGCTCCTGCTCTTCTCTCGACTTATTATTATAATGATCCATATTGATGAATACACTCAAGTTGTACAAAAACTACAGCTAAATAGTATTACAGGTTGAGTATCCCATATCCAAATATTCCGAAATACGGAATATTCCGAAATACGGACTTTTTTGAGTGAGAGTGAGATAGTGAAACCTTTGTTTTTTGATGGCTCAATGTACACAACCTTTGTTTAATACACAAAGTTATTAAAAATATTGTATTAAATGACCTTCAGGCTGTGTGTATAAGGTGTATATGAAACATAAATGAATTGTGTGAATGTAGACACACTTTCTTTAATGCACAAAGTTATAAAAAATATTGGCTAAAATTACCTTCTGGCTGTGTGTATAAGGTGTATATGAAACATAAATGCATTCTGTGCTTAGATTTAGGTCCCATCACCATGATATCTCATTATGGTATGCAATTATTCCAAAATACGGAAAAATCCCATATCCAAAATGCCTTTGGTCCCGAGCATTTTGGATAAGGGAGACTCAACCTGTATTTATTTACTTGAACCTTTTTTTTGAAAGCCACCACTCACTGCGGTGTCACAGTACCTATGGATACACAGTAGTCACAGTACTTGTATGTTATGGATAAACAGTAGTCACAATACTTGTATATTATGGATACACAGTGTGAGTATGGCCTGTGAAGTAACAGTACTTGTATGTTATGGATACACAGTAGTCACAGTACGTGTACGTTATGGACACACAGTGTGGGTACGGCCTGCAAAGTCACAGTACTTGTATGTTATGGATACACAGTATTCACAGTACTTGAATGTTATAGACACATGGTAGTCACAGTACTTGTATATTATGGATACACAGTGGGGTACAGCAGAAAAGAAAAACATTTTTTTAAACTTTTTTTAAATTTTTTACTTTTTTTGAACACTGAAGCAGATGGACACTGGACAGGTGTGTCGGCAGCACTGGAGCGGATAGGCACTGGAGTGGATAGACACTGGACAAGGACAGGCGTGTCAGCAGCACTCAAACAGATGGATACTGGACAGGTGCATAGTCAGTGCTGGAGCGGATGGACACTGGACAGGTGTGTTGACAGCACTGGAGCAGATGGACACTGGACAGGTGAATCAGTAGCATTAGAGCGAAATGGACACTGAAAAGGTGTGTCGGCAGCCCTAGATGGACACTGGTGGTGGCAAAAGCACAGGTGTGTTGCTGATTATACTCAAGCAAAATGCCTCCAGCATCTCTATTCAGGCTGCCATGCGCCACAGATTTAATTGAGCTGCCTAATATCGAAAGGTTATGTGTGCTTTAGGAATGTGTATGCAGTTGTTGGGCCTTTGCGATTGCGCCGCTGTCTCTGTACCTTTCAGGGCTGCTAATTTTGCACATCCTTAATGTCCACAATTTCAGCTGCAACGCCACAATGACAATCAACAAATGATATTAATAGTACTGTAAATGCTCCTGTCTATGGAGGCCAATCCTGGGCCTTTTTTTCAAACCCGGGTATCAGGATTGAAAAATGATCAATCCCGGGATACCCGGGTTTGGGTTGAAGATTTTAAATTTAAAATCTTCAGTCCCCCCCCACCCCCTTCCCGCAACCGCCCAGCCCACAGCACTACTCACTGTCCTCTGAGAGTGCAGGCAGGTTCACTTGCTGCAGGCGGTGGGCGGCGAGGTGTGATCAGGGCAGCGTGGGCGGCTGGTGTCAGACTGCGCAACTTGACCTCTGACTTCATGTCACGCTGCACAGTGCGCACAGATGGGGGCAAGGTGAGTTGGGAGAAAGGAGCTGGGCAGTGTCTGAGCCTTCTGAGGACGCTCAATGCTGCCTGGCTTTGAAAAAACAATGGTGCTTTCAAATCCTGAAATCCCCGGGATTGAATTCCAGCAAATTTTAGGCCTAAATCTCGGGATCCGGCTGATCGCGGGATTGGCCACCCTACTCTGGTCCAGATTACATAATTTTAGATGTTTTTATCAATTTTACGCACATCTCTAATAAAAACGAATCCATACATGTTGTTCGCTCAAGCTGTAGGAAGTATGGCTTCATTCGTAGATGGATGCAGTGCGCATAACTCCTGCGTCTTTGGATTCCCTGCGCCCATATGGTGGCAGACAGCGGAATGTAGGACACTGTGTGTAATGATGTAGGACCCGTTCTGCACATGAACAGAACAAGTCCTGTGCATAAGTAGGCGACCCACATTGAAGATGTACGCAAATCAGTGCATGCGCCCCACCATCCAATTTGTATGCAAACCAGAATTAAAGAAACCACAGCAGCTTCTTGCATGTGATATGTTTTGTCCATTAGGAATTCATAAGGAAGTGTTTGTCAATTTTTATTCTATTTCATTCCATTTACTTTTATGACCGATTTTGAAATGGACATCCAAAACCATATGGCAACGGCAACATATAACGGACAACAAGAACCGATGATGAAGTCCTGGTTTTGGCAAGTAATTCTGTGTTCCAATAAATGAGATCTCCAAAGGGAAGGTTGTGGGCAGTTGCACTGCCGGCATTGGAGTCCTGGTCCACAGAAGGGGGTAAATCCACAAAGAGTACTGACTGTAAACGTTTGGATGGTGGTGGTACTGGTCACAATTGGTCCACCTAAGGTGGACCAATCTTTGTGGATTTACCCCCTTTTGTGGACCAGGACTCCAGTGCCGGCAGTGCAACTGCCCACAACCTTCCCTTTGGAGATCTCATTTATTGGAACACAGAATTACTTGCCAAAACCAGGACTTCATCATCGGTTCTTGTTGCCCACTGTGAACCAGGACTCCGTTATCTATTGCCGTTGCCATACTAATCAGTATCTACAGGAGCCTTTCAATTGGAACACAGCTTTGGTAAACATATCCATTTGGATGATTCATCCTCACTTGGTCCTAATTAGTGACTGTATAATTAGTGATGAGCGGATTCGGTTTTACTCGGTTTTACTCGGTTTTACTCGGTTCTCAAAACAGCATCTTATTGGCTCTCGGATGTCACGTGTTTTGGATAGCCAATAAGATGCCGTTTTGAGAACCGAGTAAAACCGAGTAAAACCGAGTAAAACCGAACCTCGCTCATCACTACTGTATATACGTTATTACTATTGGTGCAAGAATCAAAAGGGTCATTAAGTACACCAAGGTCACACTAGTGAGACATACACGTTTATGAAGTTCTATATATATTTTAGCGTTGAATTGTTTTTAATTGTGTAATTGACTTTTTATAATATTAAACAAATATATTGTGAAAACTATTCTGTGTCAATTAGCGCTGTATAAATTCCTTTTTTCCTTACCTTGGTTTCTAAGGGTTTGACTATCCCTTATCTATACAGCTGCTGGGTCAAGCCACTCGTCACAGCGCCTGACTATATATACTTGTTATATATATTTCCTGCAGGGTATCAAACTTGTAGAACTTAGCAAAAGTGTTTGAACCCGACCACGTAGCTGCTCGGCAAAGTTGAAGTGCCGAGACCCTTCGGGCAGCCGCCCAAGATGAGCCCACTTTCCTGGTAGAATGGGCCTTCACTGACTTCGGCAACGGCAATCCAGCCGTAGAATGGCCCTCATTCCGAGTTGTTCGCTCGGTAAATTTCATCGCATCGCAGCGATTTTCCGCTTAGTGCGCATGCGCAATGTCCGCACTGCGACTGCGCCAAGTAAATTTGCTATGAAGTTAGGATTTTTACTCACGGCTTTTTCTTCGCTCAGGCGATCGTAGTGTGATTGACAGGAAATGGGTGTTTCTGGGCGGAAACAGGCCGTTTTATGGGCGTGTTGGAAAAAACGCTACCGTTTCCGGGAAAAACGCAGGAGTGGCCGGAGAAACGGAGGAGTGTCTGGGCGAACGCTGGGTGTGTTTGTGACGTCAAACCAGGAACGACAAGCACTGAACTGATCGCCGATGCCGAGTAAGTTTGAAGCTACTCAGAAACTGCTACGAGGTGTGTAATCGCAATATTGCGATTACTTCGTTCGCAATTTTAAGATGCTAAGATTCACTCCCAGTAGGCGGCGGCTTAGCGTGAGCAACTCTGCTAAAATCGCCTTGCGAGCGAACAACTCGGAATGACCTCCCATGAGCGTGCTGAATCGTATTACAAATCCAGCGTGCAATAGTCTGCTTGGAAGCAGGATTTCCATTCTTGTTGGAAGCATACAAGACAAACAGAGCCTCCGTTTTCCTAACAAGAGCCGTTCTAGCAACATAAATTTTCAAAGCTGTTACAACATCGAGAGATTTTGGCACCGCCACGGCATCCGTAGCCACAGGCACCACAATAGGTTGATTTATGTGAAACGAAGAAACCACCTTCGGCAGAAATTGTTGACGAGTCCACAATTCCGCTCTATCCACATGGAAAATCAAATATGGGCTCTTGTGAGACAAAGCCGCCAATTCCGACACCCGTCTGGCAGACGCCAAGGCTAAAAGCATGACCAATTTACAAGTGAGAAATTTCAACTCAACCTTTCGCAAAGGTTCTAACCAGTGAGACATAAGAAATTGTAACACCACGTCAAGATCCCACGGTGCCACGGGTGGCACAAACGGAGGATGGATATGCAGCACTCCCTTCACGAAGGTCTGAACTTCAGGAAGGACGGTCAATTCTTTTTGAAAGAAAATAGATAAAGCCGAAATCTGCACTTTGATGGAACCCAATTTCAGGCCTGCATCCACGCCTGCCTGCCAAAAATGGAGGAAACAACCCAGCTGAAACTCCTCCGCAGGAGCTTTCTTGGCTTCACACCACAACACATATTTTCTCCAAATACGGTGATAATGCTTCGCCGTGACCTCCTTTCTAGCCTTAAGGAGAGTGGGGATGACTTCCCCAGGAATACTTTTTCGAGCTAGGATTTGGCGTTCAACCTCCACGCCGTCAAATGCAGCCGCGGTAAGTCTTGAAACATGCATGGCCCCTGTAGTAACAGGTCCTCTCTGAGAGGAAGCGGCCAAGGATCTTCTATGAGCAATTCCTGAAGATCCGGATACCAGGCCCTCCGTGGCCAATCTGGAACGACGAGTACTACCGGAACCCTTGTTCGTCTTATGATCCTCAATACTTTTGGAATGAGAGGAAGTGGAGGGAACACATATACCGACTGAAACACCCACGGAGTTACAAGGGCGTCCACTGCACTGCCTGGGGGTCCCTTGACCTGGAACAATACCTCAGGAGCTTCTTGTTGAGGCGAGACGCCATCATGTCTCTTTGAGGAATTCCCCAACGCCTTGTCACTTCTGCAAATACCTCTTGATGAAGAGCCCACTCTCCTGGATGGAGATCGTGTCTGCTGAGGAAGTCTGCTTCCCAGTTGTCCATGCCCGGAAGGAAGACTGCTGACAGAGCGCTCACTTGCTTTTCCGCCCAGCGGAGAACTTTTGTGGCCTCCGCCATCGCCGCTCTGCTCTTTGTTCCACCCTGGCGGTTTACGTACGCTACCGCTGTTACGCGAACAGCGTCATGCGGTGGACTTGGCAGAGGCTGGGGAGGACTTTTGGTCCTGGGAGCCTGACACAGCAGGCGACCTTTTTCCCCTTCCTCTACCTTTTGAAGCAAGGAAGGATGAGCCTCTTCCTATTTTGTATTTATTAGGCCGAAAGGACTGCATCTGATAATGGGGTGCCTTTTTCTGTTGTGCCGGAACATACGGAAGAAAAGATGACTTACCCACTGTAGCAGTAGACACCAGGTCAGCGAGGCCGTCACCAAACAAGACACTACCTTTATACGGGAGAGCTTCCATAGCTTTCTTGGAGTCGGCATCAGCATTCCATTGATGAATCCACAGCACTCTCCTGGCCGAGACTGCCATGGCATTGGCCCTTGATCCCAAAAGGCCAATATCCCTCGCCGCATCCTTTAGGTAAGCTGCAGCGTCCCTGATATAACCGAGAGTCAACAGAATGTTATCCCTATCCAGGGTATCCATGTCAGATGCCAAATTATCAGCCCACTTAGCAATAGCACTACTCACCCATGCCGACGCCACGGCCGGTCTGAGGAGTGCACCCGTAGTGACATAAATGGCCTTCAAAGTCGTTTCCTGCTTACGATCCGCAGGATCCTTGAGGGCAGCAGTGTCGGGAGACGGAAGCGCCACCTTCTTGGACAGCCGTGACAGAGCTTTGTTCACATTGGGAGATGACTCCCACTTTTCCCTGTCGTCAGAGGGGAAAGGATATTAGTGATGAGCACCGGAAATTTTTCGGGTTTTGTGTTTTGGTTTTGGGTTCGGTTCCGCGGCCGTGTTTTGGGTTCGAACGCGTTTTGGCAAAACCTCACCGAATTTTTTTTGTCGGATTCGGGTGTGTTTTGGATTCGGGTGTTTTTTTCAAAAAACCCTAAAAAACAGCTTAAATCATAGAATTTGGGGGTCATTTTGATCCCAAAGTATTATTAACCTCAATAACCATAATTTCCACTCATTTTCAGTCTATTCTGAACACCTCACACCTCACAATATTATTTTTAGTCCTAAAATTTGCACCAATGTCGCTGGATGGCTAAGCTAAGCGACCCAAGTGGCCGACACAAACACCTGGCCCATCTAGGAGTGGCACTGCAGTGTCACGCAGGATGGCCCTTCCAAAAAACACTCCCCAAACAGCACATGACGCAAAGAAAAATGAAAGAAAAAAGAGGTGCAAGATGGAATTGTCCTTGGGCCCTCCCACCCACCCTTATGTTGTATAAACAGGACATGCACACTTTAACCAACCCATCATTTCAGTGACAGGGTCTGCCACACGACTGTGACTGAAATGACGGGTTGGTTTGGACCCCCACCAAAAAAGAAGCAATTAATCTCTCCTTGCACAAACTGGCTCTACAGAGGCAAGATGTCCACCTCATCATCATCCTCCGATATATCACCGTGTACATCCCCCTCCTCACAGATTATCAATTCGTCCCCACTGGAATCCACCATCTCAGCTCCCTGTGTACTTTGTGGAGGCAATTGCTGCTGGTCAATGTCTCCACGGAGGAATTGATTATAATTAATTTTAATGAACATCATCTTCTCCACATTTTCTGGATGTAACCTCGTACGCCGATTGCTGACAAGGTGAGCGGCGGCACTAAACACTCTTTCGGAGTACACACTTGTGGGAGGGCAACTTAGGTAGAATAAAGCCAGTTTGTGCAAGGGCCTCCAAATTGCCTCTTTTTCCTGCCAGTATAAGTACGGACTGTCTGACGTGCCTACTTGGATGCGGTCACTCATATAATCCTCCACCATTCTTTCAATGGGGAGAGAATCATATGCAGTGACAGTAGTCGACATGTCCGTAATCGTTGTCAGGTCCTTCAGTCCGGACCAGATGTCGCTCCAGACTGCCCTGCATCACCGCCAGCGGGTGGGCTCGGAATTCTGAGCCTTTTCCTTGCACCCCCAGTTGCGGGAGAATGTGAAGGAGGAGATGTTGACAGGTCGCGTTCCGCTTGACTTGACAATTTTCTCACCAGCAGTTCTTTGAACCCCAGCAGACTTGTGTCTGCCGGAAAGAGAGATCCAAGGTAGGTTTTAAATCTAGGATCGAGCACGGTGGACAAAATGTAGTGCTCTGATTTCAACAGATTGACCACCCGTGAATCCTTGTTAAGTGAATTAAGGGCTCCATCCACAAGTCCCACATGCCTAGCGGAATCGCTCTGTGTTAGCTCCTCCTTCAATGTCTCCAGCTTCTTCTGCAAAAGCCTGATGAGGGGAATGACCTGACTCAGGCTGGCAGTGTCTGAACTGACTTCACGTGTGGCAAGTTCAAAAGGTTGCAGAACCTTGCACAACGTTGAAATCATTCTCCACTGCGCTTGAGACAGGTGCATTCCACCTCCTATATCGTGCTCAGTTGTATAGGCTTGAATGGCCTTTTGCTGCTCCTCCAACCTCTGAAGCATATAGAGGGTTGAATTCCACCTCGTTACCACTTCTTGCTTCAGATGATGGCAGGGCAGGTTCAGGCGTTTTTGGTGGTGCTCCAGTCTTCTGTACGTGGTGCCTGTACGCCGAAAGTGTCCCGCAATTCTTCTGGCCACCGACAGCATCTCTTGCACGCCCCTCTCGTTTTTTAAATAATTCTGCACCACCAAATTCAAGGTATGTGCAAAACATGGGACGTGCTGGAATTTGCCCAGATTTAATGCACACACAATATTGCTGGCGTTGTCCGATGCCACAAATCCACAGGAGAGTCCAATTGGGGTAAGCCATTCTGCGATGATCTTCCTCAGTTGCCGTAAGAGGTTTTTAGCTGTGTGCGTATTCTGGAAAGCGGTGATACAAAGCGTAGCCTGCCTAGGAAAGAGTTGGCGTTTGCGAGATGCTGCTACTGGTGCCGCCGCTGCTGTTCTTGCGGCGGGAGTCCATACATCTACCCAGTGGGCTGTCACAGTCATATAGTCCTGAGCCTGCCCTGCTCCACTTGTCCACATGTCCGTGGTTAAGTGGACATTGGGTACAACTGCATTTTTTAGGACACTGGTGAGTCTTTTTCTGAGGTCTGTGTACATTTTCGGTATCGCCTGCCTAGAGAAATGGAACCTAGATGGTATTTGGTACCGGGGACACAGTACCTCCAACAAGTCTCTAGTTGGCTCTGCAGTAATAATGGATACCGGAACCACGTTTCTCACCGCCCAGGATGCCAAGGCCTCAGTTATCCGCTTTGCAGCAGGATGACTGCTGTGATATTTCATCTTCCTCGCAAAGGACTGTTGGACAGTCAATTGCTTGGTGGAAGTAGTAAAAGTGGTCTTACGAGTACGACTTCCCCTCTGGGATGACCATCGACTCCCAGCAGCAACAACAGCAGCGCCAGCAGCAGTAGGCGTTACACGCAAGGATGCATCGAAGGAATCCCAGGCAGGAGAGGACTCGTCAGAATTGCCAGTGACATGGCCTGCAGGACTATTGGCATTCCTGGGGAAGGAGGAAATTGACACTGAGGGAGTTGGTGGGGTGGTTTGCGTGAGCTTGGTTACAAGAGGAAGGGATTTACTGGTCAGTGGACTGCTTCCGCTGTCGCCCAAAGTTTTTGAACTTGTCACTGACTTATGATGAATGCGCTGCAGGTGACGTATAAGGGAGGATGTTCCGAGGTGGTTAACGTCCTTACCCATACTTATTACAGCTTGACAAAGGCAACACACGGCTTGACAAATGTTGTCCGCATTTCTGTTGAAATACTTCCACACCGAAGAGCTGATTTTTTTGGTATTTTCACCAGGCATGTCAATGGCCCTATTCCTCCCACGGACAACAGGTGTCTCCCCGGGTGCCTGACTTAAACAAACCACCTCACCATCAGAATCCTCCTGGTCAATTTCCTCCCCAGCGCCAGCAACACCCATATCCTCCTCATCCTGGTGTACTTCAACACTGACATCTTCAATCTGACTATCAGGAACTGGACTGCGGGTGCTCCTTCCAGCACTTGCAGGGGGCGTGCAAATGGTGGAAGGCGCATGCTCTTCACGTCCAGTGTTGGGAAGGTCAGGCATCGCAAACGACACAATTGGACTCTCCTTGTGGATTTGTGATTTCGAAGAACGCACAGTTCTTTGCTGTGCTTTTGCCAGCTTGAGTCTTTTCATTTTTCTAGCGAGAGGCTGAGTGCTTCCATCCTCATGTGAAGCTGAACCACTAGCCATGAACATAGGCCAGGGCCTCAGCCGTTCCTTGCCACTCCGTGTGGTAAATGGCATATTGGCAAGTTTACGCTTCTCCTCTGACAATTTTATTTTAGATTTTTGAGTCCTTTTTTTACTGATATTTGGTGTTTTGGATTTTACATGCTCTGTACTATGACATTGGGCATCGGCCTTGGCAGACGACGTTGCTGGCATTTCATCGTCTCGGCCATGACTAGTGGCAGCAGCTTCAGCACGAGGTGGAAGTCGATCTTGATCTTTCCCTATTTTTGGAACCTCAACATTTTTGTTCTCCATATTTTAATAGGTACAACTAAAAGGCACCTCAGGTAAACAATGGAGATGGATGGATACTAGTATACTTATGGATGGACGAGCGACTGCCGACACAGAGGTAGCTACAGCCGTGGACTACCGTACTGCGTCTGCTGCTAATATAGACTGGATGATAATGATATAAAAAATATATATATATCACTACTGCAGCCGGACAGGTATATATTATATAATGACGGACCTGCTGGACACTGTCAGCTCAGCACTGCAGACTCCTAAAGTAAGCTACTAGTATCAAGAAGATAGAAAGAAAAAAAAACACCACGGGTAGGTGGTATACAATTATGGATGGACGAGCGACTGCCGACACAGAGGTAGCTACAGCCGTGGACTACCGTACTGCGTATGCTGCAGTGCTAATATAGACTGGATGATAATGATATAAAAAATATATATATATCACTACTGCAGCCGGACAGGTATATATTATATAATGACGGACCTGCTGGACACTGTCAGCAGAATGCGTTTATAGAATAAAAACACCACACGATGAGTGTTTAACTTTTTCAGGCAGACAATCACAATATACTGGTGGTCAGTGGTCACTGGTCAGTCACACTGGCAGTGGCACTCTGGCAGCAAAAGTATGCACTGTTAAAATATGTACTCCTGCTATAACTGCTCCCCAGTCTCCCCCACAATTAAGCTGTGTGAGCAGTGAGCACTCAGCACAGTCAGATATACAGTATTACATAGATGATGCAGCACACTGAGGCTGAGCACAGATATGGTATGTGACTGTGTCACACTGTGTATCGTTTTTTTTTCAGGCAGAGAACGGATTAATTAAACTGGTGGTCACTGGTCACACTATCAGCAAGTAGTACTCCTAATATGCTCCCCAAAATTAGTAAATCAAGTGTCTCTACTACTCTCTAGTCTACTCTAAACGGAGAGGACGCCAGCCACGTCCTCTCCCTATCAATCTCAATGCACGTGTGAAAATGGCGGCGACGCGCGGCTCCTTATATAGAATCCGAGTCTCGCGATAGAATCCGAGCCTCGCGAGAATCCGACAGCGGGATGATGACGTTCGGGCGCGCTCGGGTTAACCGAGCAAGGCGGGAAGATCTGAGTCTGCCTCGGACCCGTGTAAAAAGTGTGAAGTTCGGGGTGGTTCGGTTTCCGAGAAACCGAACCCGCTCATCACTAAAGGATATGCCATAAAAATTCTCTTGGGAATCTGCTACCTCTTATCAGGTGATTCCCAAGCCTTTTCACAAAGAGCGTTCAGTTCATGAGAGGGGGGAAACATCACCTCGGGCTTCTTTCCCTTATACAAACAAACCCTTGTATCAGGAACAGCAGGCACTTCAGAAATATGTAAAACATCTTTAATAGCCACAATCATGTACTGAATACTCTTAACCAATTTTGGATGTAAACTGGCCTCACTATAGTCGACACTGGAGTCAGAGTCTGTGTCGGTATCCGTATCAGCCATTTGGGTAAATGAACGCTTTTGGGACCCTGAGGGGGCCTGTACCTGGGATAAGGCGTCCTCCATGGATTTTCTCCACGTTTGTGTCTGAGAATCAGATTTATCCAGCCTCTTAGACAATAACGCCACATTTGCATTCAATGTACTTGTAACCCCTCTCTCACCACCCAGGGGTACTTAATACATATGTGCCTCCACCCAAGCTATATTCTATTTGGCTTGCTTGGGTAAGCCTGATAGGTAGGCAATCTGTGTCCTATGTATAGGCATGTGAGATTACAATTGTACTAGTTTAAACAATAACATGACATTTACACCTGAAATTGTTGCTGTATAAGAATACCTGTATTCTTTATCTGCTTTCACAAAGAATATTACACTAGAATGTTATGCAACAGACAAGTACATAGGTTTTAATGTAAGCACATAGGTATAATAACATTGCCAACATTAACATTTATCTAATAGTTGCACCGTATGTAGTTGTAGAACACATAGATATGCCCTATTAAATACAAATAACAAAACAAAACAAAAATCATAACTATAAACCCGGGTTCAAATTTGTCTCACTGTGTACTGCAGTAACGTTGGTGCACTTACGTTGGGGCCCTTTAAGGAAGATCTTAAGTTTCGTTAACGGTGAGAAAGTATTTCACTAGTTCCACTGTGAAGGATTAGTCAGCACTATATGTGCTGTACTGTATGTTGTCGCTTCTCCTTGTAAGCCTAAACTGAGTTTGAAGTTATATTTCTCTGTTTAACAAACTCTTTAGTCGAATGTAGAAATGTTTATGATTCACGCAGAAAATTACAATTCACGTACTCAATATAGCTGCGTTTACTTTAATCCCCTTCAGGAAAGAGTTCAGTCCTTTTATATTTAATTCACTCCTCCGTAAAACTCAACTGTAACCATCAAATAAAAATGTCCTTTCCAGTTTTTAACTTTGCTTTATATATTAGTAGCTACATTTGTTTAAAATCCAGAAAGGCAGCATATGTCTCTTCATCTGCCTCCATTAGATCTTAGTTACGAGCCTCTCATTTACTATATGGAGTCACACATGCAGCCACTCTACGGTCCTGCCCCTCTTCTACTAACTTGTGTGTAGTTCTGTTAGCTACTCTTCCCTCTGCAACTGTTATGGAGTTGGCGCAATAGGTAGCAATGTCACAGATGGTTCTGCTTATTATGTGAGCTGAGTAATGTAGCTACCTCTACAATGTTCATGAACCTCCGTAGATGAGATCAGTTATATTTTATGCAGCTATACTGTACTTTATCTTCTTGGATTAACTGTCACTTAGCTGCTATAATAGCTACAAAGTATTAGTCTAAGATATTTACTCCTTTGAAGTTACAAGTGCATGCAATATTAGCTGCAGTGCAGGGGCTGTCACTTTGCCTTGGTGTAGCTGTGGTGAGTATAGTATTACACTTACAAATGCCTCACTGCTGCTCAGTCTCCGCCTCCTGCCGACACTCCCCCAACTTCTCCCTTACACTTACAGCCACACAGAATGGAGCCTCTGCTGCTTCTGTGTTGTGACTTTCAGTCTGTGTCTGTAGTAGGTAGAGCTGCCATAACTCGGGGTACAGGAAGGAACCCTCTCCGCCTCCCTGTCACAGACGCGCCCTTCTAATACTGCTGGTTGATTTGACTAGCACTGATGCCGGGTTCTGTGAACAGTGCTGAGCCTCAATGCCGTTGACGCCACCTTTACTGCCAGGAAGCTCTGCTCTGGCTTCACACACTAAGCCCCCTCCGGCCGCCGCAATGTATACCACTCAGCTCTAATGTGGGCGACGGCCGGAGCAGCAATGAGGTGTGTGCTCTCACCAGAGGATCTGCAGTCTCTTTGTCAGCTACACTGACAGCACCTATCCACCCCTCTCTAGTAGTCACATGACCCACTCTGAGGTGATGCCCCGCCCACTGGCAATCACCCCACTAGGTGATTGACAGTTAGGAGCACAAGGACATTAACTGTTTAGATGAACTGTGAAACCATAAAATAAGCTTTAATTATATTTACCACTACATTTACATCAATGTACATACAATTACATATATGTGAACTATATTATTTACCTCAGAAAATGCATATACAAACATTAGTTAACTTCAATATGCTTATACTTAATTTTTATTAAAATATTTGAACTACCTCAGTATAAGTGTTGTATAAACCCTTAATCAGGGTTACATTTCTCCCCCTGGTGCATTGTCACCGTTTTCCATCTATAGGGGCCAATGCACCATCTACCTTACTCACTATGCTAAAATAGTTTATATTCATTCACATCCATTAGCAAGCCACCTCATCTCAATCATTTTGACTGTTGGCCAACTAGGGAGAGATGGAACTACATAGCCTTCATGCCTCCCTGGGATAGTGTTCTCTGATCGTGCTGGTTTCCCTTGTTCTTCTACACCTGACCTATTGACTTCATTTAGTACTGGACTTTGGATGGAAAATTTAAGATATTTGGCTAGGGTAAAGGGATCATGTACTTCACTACGATTGTCACTGAGACTATGTTCTTCCTCTGACGAAGCTTCTAAAGTTATCAAGTCTTTAGCATCTGAATTTGCTGTTTCTTGATCCTGGGACTGATTTACTCTACCTTTGAATTTCGAGAAACGTTGGTAATGTAAGTTTGCAGAAGGATGACATGGAGCTGGATCTCTCCCTTGCCTTTGTTCTGAATATGCACTTCCTTCATCAACTGCTTTATCTCGTGACTGGTAACAATAACTGCATGATCCTTTTCGCTTTGGAGCAAATCGACTCCCTTTCACTGGCACTCCACCTATGCCAGTCACATTTGCTGCATGTACACCCTTTTCCCCTTCCAACACTTCAAATTCTACTTTCTCTCCATCTCCTACACTGTACAACAGTTTTAGGGGGTTATTATTCCTTATGGATGTCCAATGTACAAATATGTCTTCTCCGGTGTCATGCCTTTTAATGAAGCCATAGCCTTTCTTCACATGGAACCATATTACTGTGCCAGTCATTTTAAGAGACATATACTGTGTCCCTTGACTATTAACTTTATTCATAGAAGATTGTCTCAGCAATATATCATCCACTACCTCAGTCTGTAATCCTATGTCCTTAGTATCCGGTCGCATAGAAACTTCATAGATACAGTCTTCAGGACAGTTGTTTAGTATGTTGGCATCCTTGAGTATTTTATTCTCAGATTCTAGCTGAGACAGTCTTTCTTTCATTTCATTCAGACGAATACGATCCTCCTTTTCAGTTTCTTTACCCACTTCCAATAATTCAGACAGCTCAGTTATTTTTGATTCCAGAGAATGAATATTGTCTTCCTGCTGCTGGTACATTATCAACTTTTGTTGCTCCTGATCTACTCTGGTTTGTCTTTCATCAGATGCCATGGTTTCCATCTCTCTCTGTATAAACCAAAGTTCTCTTTCAAGCTCTTTATTCCTTTCATCAATTTTGGTGTTAAACATTTGTTCTTCTTTTAGCTTCCATCGGGTTTCATCTAGAACCTCCAACAACTGATAAATATGTTTAGACCGGTCCAGTGCTATATGTCTTATCACCTCTATCGGGGTCTGTACATTCACTGGACTTTCTCTCCTTGTTTGTTCCGCAATGGAAGTTGGAAACAGGGAAAGCAGGTCCTTCTGTTGATCTTTTGGAAGAGCTAATACGAATTGTCCATGTTTCTTAAAATCCTCAGCTATTTGCTTTAGCACGGTTTCTAATTTCTGTAAACCTATATCTATTTTCACTTCCCCTGAAACTCTCTCTTTCAGTGGTACAACATTCTTATCTCCTATCATTCCATAATCCATATTAGTGACCAAAGTCTGAGCAAGGTTGTCACTAATACCTCCCTCAGTATCCTTCAGGTTAGGATCCAGTCTGACTTTCTTGTCCTTGGATTTTTTCTTTCTCTTCTCCAACTCTACAGGGACATCTAATATTTTTTCATCTTTCACACCTAGGTTATTTCCAATAGTTCCAGCAAACTTGCATGTCACCTCTTCCTTTAAGTCTGGCCGCTGATGGTACTCTAGTTTGTCCATACTTATACATTCTCTATGGGCTCCAACTCTCCCGACTGATACAGCAATGGCTTTTTGTCCAACCTTCTCTCTGTTCCTTTGCTTCTTTCCCATATTTGTATTTTATTTTTAGAGATGTGAGGGACTTTGTCAATAACAACTAATGGCAGCTGACACCTGTGGTGTAACAGGGCCTGGGTGTAATTTCTATCTCAAGCGGTGCCTCCAAATGTAACCCCTCTCTCACCACCCAGGGGTACTTAATACATATGTGCCTCCACCCAAGCTATATTCTATTTGGCTTGCTTGGGTAAGCCTGATAGGTAGGCAATCTGTGTCCTATGTATAGGCATGTGAGATTACAATTGTACTAGTTTAAACAATAACATGACATTTACACCTGAAATTGTTGCTGTATAAGAATACCTGTATTCTTTATCTGCTTTCACAAAGAATATTACACTAGAATGTTATGCAACAGACAAGTACATAGGTTTTAATGTAAGCACATAGGTATAATAACATTGCCAACATTAACATTTATCTAATAGTTGCACCGTATGTAGTTGTAGAACACATAGATATGCCCTATTAAATACAAATAACAAAACAAAACAAAAATCATAACTATAAACCCGGGTTCAAATTTGTCTCACTGTGTACTGCAGTAACGTTGGTGCACTTACGTTGGGGCCCTTTAAGGAAGATCTTAAGTTTCGTTAACGGTGAGAAAGTATTTCACTAGTTCCACTGTGAAGGATTAGTCAGCACTATATGTGCTGTACTGTATGTTGTCGCTTCTCCTTGTAAGCCTAAACTGAGTTTGAAGTTATATTTCTCTGTTTAACAAACTCTTTAGTCGAATGTAGAAATGTTTATGATTCACGCAGAAAATTACAATTCACGTACTCAATATAGCTGCGTTTACTTTAATCCCCTTCAGGAAAGAGTTCAGTCCTTTTATATTTAATTCACTCCTCCGTAAAACTCAACTGTAACCATCAAATAAAAATGTCCTTTCCAGTTTTTAACTTTGCTTTATATATTAGTAGCTACATTTGTTTAAAATCCAGAAAGGCAGCATATGTCTCTTCATCTGCCTCCATTAGATCTTAGTTACGAGCCTCTCATTTACTATATGGAGTCACACATGCAGCCACTCTACGGTCCTGCCCCTCTTCTACTAACTTGTGTGTAGTTCTGTTAGCTACTCTTCCCTCTGCAACTGTTATGGAGTTGGCGCAATAGGTAGCAATGTCACAGATGGTTCTGCTTATTATGTGAGCTGAGTAATGTAGCTACCTCTACAATGTTCATGAACCTCCGTAGATGAGATCAGTTATATTTTATGCAGCTATACTGTACTTTATCTTCTTGGATTAACTGTCACTTAGCTGCTATAATAGCTACAAAGTATTAGTCTAAGATATTTACTCCTTTGAAGTTACAAGTGCATGCAATATTAGCTGCAGTGCAGGGGCTGTCACTTTGCCTTGGTGTAGCTGTGGTGAGTATAGTATTACACTTACAAATGCCTCACTGCTGCTCAGTCTCCGCCTCCTGCCGACACTCCCCCAACTTCTCCCTTACACTTACAGCCACACAGAATGGAGCCTCTGCTGCTTCTGTGTTGTGACTTTCAGTCTGTGTCTGTAGTAGGTAGAGCTGCCATAACTCGGGGTACAGGAAGGAACCCTCTCCGCCTCCCTGTCACAGACGCGCCCTTCTAATACTGCTGGTTGATTTGACTAGCACTGATGCCGGGTTCTGTGAACAGTGCTGAGCCTCAATGCCGTTGACGCCACCTTTACTGCCAGGAAGCTCTGCTCTGGCTTCACACACTAAGCCCCCTCCGGCCGCCGCAATGTATACCACTCAGCTCTAATGTGGGCGACGGCCGGAGCAGCAATGAGGTGTGTGCTCTCACCAGAGGATCTGCAGTCTCTTTGTCAGCTACACTGACAGCACCTATCCACCCCTCTCTAGTAGTCACATGACCCACTCTGAGGTGATGCCCCGCCCACTGGCAATCACCCCACTAGGTGATTGACAGTTAGGAGCACAAGGACATTAACTGTTTAGATGAACTGTGAAACCATAAAATAAGCTTTAATTATATTTACCACTACATTTACATCAATGTACATACAATTACATATATGTGAACTATATTATTTACCTCAGAAAATGCATATACAAACATTAGTTAACTTCAATATGCTTATACTTAATTTTTATTAAAATATTTGAACTACCTCAGTATAAGTGTTGTATAAACCCTTAATCAGGGTTACATTTCTCCCCCTGGTGCATTGTCACCGTTTTCCATCTATAGGGGCCAATGCACCATCTACCTTACTCACTATGCTAAAATAGTTTATATTCATTCACATCCATTAGCAAGCCACCTCATCTCAATCATTTTGACTGTTGGCCAACTAGGGAGAGATGGAACTACATAGCCTTCATGCCTCCCTGGGATAGTGTTCTCTGATCGTGCTGGTTTCCCTTGTTCTTCTACACCTGACCTATTGACTTCATTTAGTACTGGACTTTGGATGGAAAATTTAAGATATTTGGCTAGGGTAAAGGGATCATGTACTTCACTACGATTGTCACTGAGACTATGTTCTTCCTCTGACGAAGCTTCTAAAGTTATCAAGTCTTTAGCATCTGAATTTGCTGTTTCTTGATCCTGGGACTGATTTACTCTACCTTTGAATTTCGAGAAACGTTGGTAATGTAAGTTTGCAGAAGGATGACATGGAGCTGGATCTCTCCCTTGCCTTTGTTCTGAATATGCACTTCCTTCATCAACTGCTTTATCTCGTGACTGGTAACAATAACTGCATGATCCTTTTCGCTTTGGAGCAAATCGACTCCCTTTCACTGGCACTCCACCTATGCCAGTCACATTTGCTGCATGTACACCCTTTTCCCCTTCCAACACTTCAAATTCTACTTTCTCTCCATCTCCTACACTGTACAACAGTTTTAGGGGGTTATTATTCCTTATGGATGTCCAATGTACAAATATGTCTTCTCCGGTGTCATGCCTTTTAATGAAGCCATAGCCTTTCTTCACATGGAACCATATTACTGTGCCAGTCATTTTAAGAGACATATACTGTGTCCCTTGACTATTAACTTTATTCATAGAAGATTGTCTCAGCAATATATCATCCACTACCTCAGTCTGTAATCCTATGTCCTTAGTATCCGGTCGCATAGAAACTTCATAGATACAGTCTTCAGGACAGTTGTTTAGTATGTTGGCATCCTTGAGTATTTTATTCTCAGATTCTAGCTGAGACAGTCTTTCTTTCATTTCATTCAGACGAATACGATCCTCCTTTTCAGTTTCTTTACCCACTTCCAATAATTCAGACAGCTCAGTTATTTTTGATTCCAGAGAATGAATATTGTCTTCCTGCTGCTGGTACATTATCAACTTTTGTTGCTCCTGATCTACTCTGGTTTGTCTTTCATCAGATGCCATGGTTTCCATCTCTCTCTGTATAAACCAAAGTTCTCTTTCAAGCTCTTTATTCCTTTCATCAATTTTGGTGTTAAACATTTGTTCTTCTTTTAGCTTCCATCGGGTTTCATCTAGAACCTCCAACAACTGATAAATATGTTTAGACCGGTCCAGTGCTATATGTCTTATCACCTCTATCGGGGTCTGTACATTCACTGGACTTTCTCTCCTTGTTTGTTCCGCAATGGAAGTTGGAAACAGGGAAAGCAGGTCCTTCTGTTGATCTTTTGGAAGAGCTAATACGAATTGTCCATGTTTCTTAAAATCCTCAGCTATTTGCTTTAGCACGGTTTCTAATTTCTGTAAACCTATATCTATTTTCACTTCCCCTGAAACTCTCTCTTTCAGTGGTACAACATTCTTATCTCCTATCATTCCATAATCCATATTAGTGACCAAAGTCTGAGCAAGGTTGTCACTAATACCTCCCTCAGTATCCTTCAGGTTAGGATCCAGTCTGACTTTCTTGTCCTTGGATTTTTTCTTTCTCTTCTCCAACTCTACAGGGACATCTAATATTTTTTCATCTTTCACACCTAGGTTATTTCCAATAGTTCCAGCAAACTTGCATGTCACCTCTTCCTTTAAGTCTGGCCGCTGATGGTACTCTAGTTTGTCCATACTTATACATTCTCTATGGGCTCCAACTCTCCCGACTGATACAGCAATGGCTTTTTGTCCAACCTTCTCTCTGTTCCTTTGCTTCTTTCCCATATTTGTATTTTATTTTTAGAGATGTGAGGGACTTTGTCAATAACAACTAATGGCAGCTGACACCTGTGGTGTAACAGGGCCTGGGTGTAATTTCTATCTCAAGCGGTGCCTCCAAATGTAACCCCTCTCTCACCACCCAGGGGTACTTAATACATATGTGCCTCCACCCAAGCTATATTCTATTTGGCTTGCTTGGGTAAGCCTGATAGGTAGGCAATCTGTGTCCTATGTATAGGCATGTGAGATTACAATTGTACTAGTTTAAACAATAACATGACATTTACACCTGAAATTGTTGCTGTATAAGAATACCTGTATTCTTTATCTGCTTTCACAAAGAATATTACACTAGAATGTTATGCAACAGACAAGTACATAGGTTTTAATGTAAGCACATAGGTATAATAACATTGCCAACATTAACATTTATCTAATAGTTGCACCGTATGTAGTTGTAGAACACATAGATATGCCCTATTAAATACAAATAACAAAACAAAACAAAAATCATAACTATAAACCCGGGTTCAAATTTGTCTCACTGTGTACTGCAGTAACGTTGGTGCACTTACGTTGGGGCCCTTTAAGGAAGATCTTAAGTTTCGTTAACGGTGAGAAAGTATTTCACTAGTTCCACTGTGAAGGATTAGTCAGCACTATATGTGCTGTACTGTATGTTGTCGCTTCTCCTTGTAAGCCTAAACTGAGTTTGAAGTTATATTTCTCTGTTTAACAAACTCTTTAGTCGAATGTAGAAATGTTTATGATTCACGCAGAAAATTACAATTCACGTACTCAATATAGCTGCGTTTACTTTAATCCCCTTCAGGAAAGAGTTCAGTCCTTTTATATTTAATTCACTCCTCCGTAAAACTCAACTGTAACCATCAAATAAAAATGTCCTTTCCAGTTTTTAACTTTGCTTTATATATTAGTAGCTACATTTGTTTAAAATCCAGAAAGGCAGCATATGTCTCTTCATCTGCCTCCATTAGATCTTAGTTACGAGCCTCTCATTTACTATATGGAGTCACACATGCAGCCACTCTACGGTCCTGCCCCTCTTCTACTAACTTGTGTGTAGTTCTGTTAGCTACTCTTCCCTCTGCAACTGTTATGGAGTTGGCGCAATAGGTAGCAATGTCACAGATGGTTCTGCTTATTATGTGAGCTGAGTAATGTAGCTACCTCTACAATGTTCATGAACCTCCGTAGATGAGATCAGTTATATTTTATGCAGCTATACTGTACTTTATCTTCTTGGATTAACTGTCACTTAGCTGCTATAATAGCTACAAAGTATTAGTCTAAGATATTTACTCCTTTGAAGTTACAAGTGCATGCAATATTAGCTGCAGTGCAGGGGCTGTCACTTTGCCTTGGTGTAGCTGTGGTGAGTATAGTATTACACTTACAAATGCCTCACTGCTGCTCAGTCTCCGCCTCCTGCCGACACTCCCCCAACTTCTCCCTTACACTTACAGCCACACAGAATGGAGCCTCTGCTGCTTCTGTGTTGTGACTTTCAGTCTGTGTCTGTAGTAGGTAGAGCTGCCATAACTCGGGGTACAGGAAGGAACCCTCTCCGCCTCCCTGTCACAGACGCGCCCTTCTAATACTGCTGGTTGATTTGACTAGCACTGATGCCGGGTTCTGTGAACAGTGCTGAGCCTCAATGCCGTTGACGCCACCTTTACTGCCAGGAAGCTCTGCTCTGGCTTCACACACTAAGCCCCCTCCGGCCGCCGCAATGTATACCACTCAGCTCTAATGTGGGCGACGGCCGGAGCAGCAATGAGGTGTGTGCTCTCACCAGAGGATCTGCAGTCTCTTTGTCAGCTACACTGACAGCACCTATCCACCCCTCTCTAGTAGTCACATGACCCACTCTGAGGTGATGCCCCGCCCACTGGCAATCACCCCACTAGGTGATTGACAGTTAGGAGCACAAGGACATTAACTGTTTAGATGAACTGTGAAACCATAAAATAAGCTTTAATTATATTTACCACTACATTTACATCAATGTACATACAATTACATATATGTGAACTATATTATTTACCTCAGAAAATGCATATACAAACATTAGTTAACTTCAATATGCTTATACTTAATTTTTATTAAAATATTTGAACTACCTCAGTATAAGTGTTGTATAAACCCTTAATCAGGGTTACATTTCTCCCCCTGGTGCATTGTCACCGTTTTCCATCTATAGGGGCCAATGCACCATCTACCTTACTCACTATGCTAAAATAGTTTATATTCATTCACATCCATTAGCAAGCCACCTCATCTCAATCATTTTGACTGTTGGCCAACTAGGGAGAGATGGAACTACATAGCCTTCATGCCTCCCTGGGATAGTGTTCTCTGATCGTGCTGGTTTCCCTTGTTCTTCTACACCTGACCTATTGACTTCATTTAGTACTGGACTTTGGATGGAAAATTTAAGATATTTGGCTAGGGTAAAGGGATCATGTACTTCACTACGATTGTCACTGAGACTATGTTCTTCCTCTGACGAAGCTTCTAAAGTTATCAAGTCTTTAGCATCTGAATTTGCTGTTTCTTGATCCTGGGACTGATTTACTCTACCTTTGAATTTCGAGAAACGTTGGTAATGTAAGTTTGCAGAAGGATGACATGGAGCTGGATCTCTCCCTTGCCTTTGTTCTGAATATGCACTTCCTTCATCAACTGCTTTATCTCGTGACTGGTAACAATAACTGCATGATCCTTTTCGCTTTGGAGCAAATCGACTCCCTTTCACTGGCACTCCACCTATGCCAGTCACATTTGCTGCATGTACACCCTTTTCCCCTTCCAACACTTCAAATTCTACTTTCTCTCCATCTCCTACACTGTACAACAGTTTTAGGGGGTTATTATTCCTTATGGATGTCCAATGTACAAATATGTCTTCTCCGGTGTCATGCCTTTTAATGAAGCCATAGCCTTTCTTCACATGGAACCATATTACTGTGCCAGTCATTTTAAGAGACATATACTGTGTCCCTTGACTATTAACTTTATTCATAGAAGATTGTCTCAGCAATATATCATCCACTACCTCAGTCTGTAATCCTATGTCCTTAGTATCCGGTCGCATAGAAACTTCATAGATACAGTCTTCAGGACAGTTGTTTAGTATGTTGGCATCCTTGAGTATTTTATTCTCAGATTCTAGCTGAGACAGTCTTTCTTTCATTTCATTCAGACGAATACGATCCTCCTTTTCAGTTTCTTTACCCACTTCCAATAATTCAGACAGCTCAGTTATTTTTGATTCCAGAGAATGAATATTGTCTTCCTGCTGCTGGTACATTATCAACTTTTGTTGCTCCTGATCTACTCTGGTTTGTCTTTCATCAGATGCCATGGTTTCCATCTCTCTCTGTATAAACCAAAGTTCTCTTTCAAGCTCTTTATTCCTTTCATCAATTTTGGTGTTAAACATTTGTTCTTCTTTTAGCTTCCATCGGGTTTCATCTAGAACCTCCAACAACTGATAAATATGTTTAGACCGGTCCAGTGCTATATGTCTTATCACCTCTATCGGGGTCTGTACATTCACTGGACTTTCTCTCCTTGTTTGTTCCGCAATGGAAGTTGGAAACAGGGAAAGCAGGTCCTTCTGTTGATCTTTTGGAAGAGCTAATACGAATTGTCCATGTTTCTTAAAATCCTCAGCTATTTGCTTTA
This sequence comes from Pseudophryne corroboree, assembly GCF_028390025.1. Taxonomy (NCBI): domain Eukaryota; kingdom Metazoa; phylum Chordata; class Amphibia; order Anura; family Myobatrachidae; genus Pseudophryne; species Pseudophryne corroboree. Next base: position 349,036,585 of record NC_086452.1, on the reverse strand, counting down.
GCACGGTTTCTAATTTCTGTAAACCTATATCTATTTTCACTTCCCCTGAAACTCTCTCTTTCAGTGGTACAACATTCTTATCTCCTATCATTCCATAATCCATATTAGTGACCAAAGTCTGAGCAAGGTTGTCACTAATACCTCCCTCAGTATCCTTCAGGTTAGGATCCAGTCTGACTTTCTTGTCCTTGGATTTTTTCTTTCTCTTCTCCAACTCTACAGGGACATCTAATATTTTTTCATCTTTCACACCTAGGTTATTTCCAATAGTTCCAGCAAACTTGCATGTCACCTCTTCCTTTAAGTCTGGCCGCTGATGGTACTCTAGTTTGTCCATACTTATACATTCTCTATGGGCTCCAACTCTCCCGACTGATACAGCAATGGCTTTTTGTCCAACCTTCTCTCTGTTCCTTTGCTTCTTTCCCATATTTGTATTTTATTTTTAGAGATGTGAGGGACTTTGTCAATAACAACTAATGGCAGCTGACACCTGTGGTGTAACAGGGCCTGGGTGTAATTTCTATCTCAAGCGGTGCCTCCAAATGTAACCCCTCTCTCACCACCCAGGGGTACTTAATACATATGTGCCTCCACCCAAGCTATATTCTATTTGGCTTGCTTGGGTAAGCCTGATAGGTAGGCAATCTGTGTCCTATGTATAGGCATGTGAGATTACAATTGTACTAGTTTAAACAATAACATGACATTTACACCTGAAATTGTTGCTGTATAAGAATACCTGTATTCTTTATCTGCTTTCACAAAGAATATTACACTAGAATGTTATGCAACAGACAAGTACATAGGTTTTAATGTAAGCACATAGGTATAATAACATTGCCAACATTAACATTTATCTAATAGTTGCACCGTATGTAGTTGTAGAACACATAGATATGCCCTATTAAATACAAATAACAAAACAAAACAAAAATCATAACTATAAACCCGGGTTCAAATTTGTCTCACTGTGTACTGCAGTAACGTTGGTGCACTTACGTTGGGGCCCTTTAAGGAAGATCTTAAGTTTCGTTAACGGTGAGAAAGTATTTCACTAGTTCCACTGTGAAGGATTAGTCAGCACTATATGTGCTGTACTGTATGTTGTCGCTTCTCCTTGTAAGCCTAAACTGAGTTTGAAGTTATATTTCTCTGTTTAACAAACTCTTTAGTCGAATGTAGAAATGTTTATGATTCACGCAGAAAATTACAATTCACGTACTCAATATAGCTGCGTTTACTTTAATCCCCTTCAGGAAAGAGTTCAGTCCTTTTATATTTAATTCACTCCTCCGTAAAACTCAACTGTAACCATCAAATAAAAATGTCCTTTCCAGTTTTTAACTTTGCTTTATATATTAGTAGCTACATTTGTTTAAAATCCAGAAAGGCAGCATATGTCTCTTCATCTGCCTCCATTAGATCTTAGTTACGAGCCTCTCATTTACTATATGGAGTCACACATGCAGCCACTCTACGGTCCTGCCCCTCTTCTACTAACTTGTGTGTAGTTCTGTTAGCTACTCTTCCCTCTGCAACTGTTATGGAGTTGGCGCAATAGGTAGCAATGTCACAGATGGTTCTGCTTATTATGTGAGCTGAGTAATGTAGCTACCTCTACAATGTTCATGAACCTCCGTAGATGAGATCAGTTATATTTTATGCAGCTATACTGTACTTTATCTTCTTGGATTAACTGTCACTTAGCTGCTATAATAGCTACAAAGTATTAGTCTAAGATATTTACTCCTTTGAAGTTACAAGTGCATGCAATATTAGCTGCAGTGCAGGGGCTGTCACTTTGCCTTGGTGTAGCTGTGGTGAGTATAGTATTACACTTACAAATGCCTCACTGCTGCTCAGTCTCCGCCTCCTGCCGACACTCCCCCAACTTCTCCCTTACACTTACAGCCACACAGAATGGAGCCTCTGCTGCTTCTGTGTTGTGACTTTCAGTCTGTGTCTGTAGTAGGTAGAGCTGCCATAACTCGGGGTACAGGAAGGAACCCTCTCCGCCTCCCTGTCACAGACGCGCCCTTCTAATACTGCTGGTTGATTTGACTAGCACTGATGCCGGGTTCTGTGAACAGTGCTGAGCCTCAATGCCGTTGACGCCACCTTTACTGCCAGGAAGCTCTGCTCTGGCTTCACACACTAAGCCCCCTCCGGCCGCCGCAATGTATACCACTCAGCTCTAATGTGGGCGACGGCCGGAGCAGCAATGAGGTGTGTGCTCTCACCAGAGGATCTGCAGTCTCTTTGTCAGCTACACTGACAGCACCTATCCACCCCTCTCTAGTAGTCACATGACCCACTCTGAGGTGATGCCCCGCCCACTGGCAATCACCCCACTAGGTGATTGACAGTTAGGAGCACAAGGACATTAACTGTTTAGATGAACTGTGAAACCATAAAATAAGCTTTAATTATATTTACCACTACATTTACATCAATGTACATACAATTACATATATGTGAACTATATTATTTACCTCAGAAAATGCATATACAAACATTAGTTAACTTCAATATGCTTATACTTAATTTTTATTAAAATATTTGAACTACCTCAGTATAAGTGTTGTATAAACCCTTAATCAGGGTTACATACTCAACATATTCACCCAATCAGCAGTTGGCAGTGCCGACAGAGTCACTCCCAAATCGTTCTCTGCGCCCCCAGTAACTTCCTCCAGGGAGGAGCACCCAGTCTCAGACATGTCGACACACTGTACCGACACACACCCACTCACACTGACTATAGGGGACAGACCCACAGGGAAGCCTGTTAGAGAAAACACAGAGGGAGTATACCAGCTCACACCCCAGCGCCCATATAATACTGAATTATACTGTATAAATACTGTATTATAATATAATACTGAGTGCGCTGTTATATAGCACCAAATTTATGTGCCCCCCCCCCCCGTTTTGCTCCCTGTACTTGATCAGGAGAGTGGAGGTCCGGGCCAGCGTCTCTGCAAGTCTGTGAAGACAGAAAATGGTGTTGGTAAGCTGTGAGGGCTAAGCAACGCCCCCACCTCGGCGAGCTGTAGTCCCGCTCAATTTTAAATATTTATACTGGCGGGGGGCTTATATTTAGTGCCTAGGCACTTATAATATGTCTCTTTGCCAGTTATATTGCCTCAGTAACATGCTGCCCAGGGCGCCCCCCCCTGCACCCTGCACCCTGTAAGTGCCGTTGGAAGTGTGTGTGGGAGCATGGCACGCAGCACGACCGCTGCGCTCTACCTCGTTACTGAAGTATTCTGCCGTCACTGAAGTCTTCTTTCTTCTATATACTCACCAGGCTTCTTTCCTCTGGCTTCTGTGAGGGGGTTGACATCGCGGCTCCGGGAACAAGCAGCTAGGCGCACCAAGTGATCGAACCCTCTGGAGCTAATGGTGTCCAGTAGCCTAAGAAGCAGAGCCTTTAACTCAGAAGAAGTAGGTCTGACTTCTCTCCCCTCACTCCCACGAAGCAGGGAGCCTGTAGCCAGCAGGTCTCCCTGAAAATAAAAAACCTAAAATAAAGTCTTTTCAGAGAAACCCAGGAGAGCTCCCCTAGTGTGTGTCCGGTCTCTCTGGGCACAGAATCTAACTGAGGTCTGGAGGAGGGGCATAGAGGGAGGAGCCAGTTCACACCCATTCAAAGTCTTATAGTGTGCCCATGTCTCCTGCGGATCCCATCTATACCCCATGGTCCTTTTGGAGTCCCCAGCATCCTCTAGGACGTAAGAGAAACAGTGATGATGGGTTTTACATCAAATTGCATCATTATAGCCATACTTATTCTGTTTGATGCTGCAAATTATGGTATTTGTAGAAGGGGGTGGGTCTGCTATAATCCGAATCATCCTCATGACACCACCAACACTGACACCCTGGACATTCCCTTCAGAATATCCCAGACAAGAGACGGAAAAAATCTGCAAATATGGCATTTTTTTTACTATTTTTTGTCTTGGTTTATTATTAGCATCTGCAGATATTTCACCACTATTAACAATCCGAACCTGACTGGTTCCCCAATCCTCCAACACAGAAATAATATACTTTTTGCACACTGATTCCTTGCTACATGACCATATATAATTCCTCAGACTGACTATACTAGGCATACATGGACTGGGCAATCACATAGTTTCCACCTTTTCCTTTGATCAAAAATGTCAAAGTCTCTGATATGTGACATTTCATACAGCATAATGCTTCCTGTCTGTGAAGAACAGTACAATTTCATTATAAGGTCACCAGCTTTATTTTAAGATATTTAAACAAGTAGGTTCCAGGGTAGACTCTTTTGTGAATTCAAATGTTTTGTAGCTGTGTTTTTTTTCTTCTTTATTTTATGTAATCCCTAGCATTAAAAACAGTATGGTTCTTTTTTGCTGATATACAGTAACAGAGTGAGCTTTATATAACATAGAGAACATTACACAGAGGGCATTCTCATGGCCACTGGCGGAACTTGTGAGTGTTGGGCTAAGGTGCACAAATATGCTCTTGGGGCCCCCCTCCACTACCCTATGGGGAGAGGCAGTGGATGCCTGGGAAAAGCAGTGGGTGACAGCGGCACAGGCATGTGGATGATAGCGGGAGAGGCTGTGGGTGATGGAGATGCAGGTGTTGAGTGGGGAATCAGTGCAAGACAGGTAGAGGTGGCTGGGAAAGACAGAGGGTGACAGGAAGAGGCAGTGGGTGGCAGGGAGATGTAGATGGGTGATTGAGGACGCAATGTATGACAGAGAGAGGCAGAGGGAGGTACTGTAGGTGGTCACTGGGGAGTTAGTGGGTGACAGAAAGGTGGCAGACAGGGAGAGTGGGTGACTGGGGAGTCACTGGGTTAGAGGAAGAGGCAGATGGGTGACAGTGGGAGGCAGAGGGTGGCAGTGGAAGGAAAAGGGTGACAGCGAGAGAGACTGTGGGTGACAGCAAGAGAGACTGTGGGTGATGGAGAAGCTGGTAGTGACAGGTAGAGGAGGCTGGAAGAGGCAGAGAGTGAAAGGAAGAGGCAGTGGGTGACTGGGGAGGCAGTGGGTGACAAGGGGAAGGCGGTGGGTGACAGGTGGAAGTACAATGGTGACAATGGGATGGTGGGTGATGGGAAGAGGCAGAGGGTGACAGGGGTAGGCATGCGATGAAAAGGTATAAAAATATATGTAAACATATATAGCAGCGCTTAATAACGGTATACACAGTGGGAATGTCTTGAAATTGCTAAGATTTCATAAAAAATATAATAAGAGATACAATAAAAAATACAGAAATCCGTAAAAACTTTGCCACAATTAGTTTAAAAATGCATAGAATATGCTGATTCAATAACCACTTAAACCAGGATTTTTTGTACCAAAGTGTTGGTGTCATTGGTGAATTTTGTCTGTACAATACTGGAATGTTACCTTCCCTTTAGTGGGGAAACCTGGTATAAGCCAAACCTGGTATAAACCTGGTATTAGCCAGTAGACCGCTGGAGGATGGGTGCTGTTTTTTCGATCCGTGATATCCTGGAATAAAGGTCCTTACTAGTTATACAGTATCCACAGTATCCACACTTTATGCTTAACAGGTAAGTATAGGGAGTACCATAGTAACTATCCATAATCCAGTAAGTGTGGAAAAGTCCAGAAAGGGAGTCCAAACTCCAAATGGATGGTTACAGAGGTCCTGTAGGTGGTTATGGAGGTCTACTAACGCATTTTGCTGTATGTACTGCAGCTTTTTTAAAGGTGAAAAAGCTGCAGTATGTCAAAGTCAGAAAAATATCTCTATGCACACTACCATATTTGCACCTCACACAGGTCCGTGCTGCGCATGCGTACGCTCTCCCGTACGTGCGCATACTCACAGTCGCGGGCACCCGCAGGCGCACGGTATGCGTATTTACGGTAGAGTTTATGTGATCGTAGCGTGCGACTCAATCATTACATATTTTCACTATATAATGTATTTTGTAGATCATGGTCCCTTTGATAGATTCTGAAAGTTTAGTTAACATAGCATGTTCCTGAACAGAGAGAGATCCCTCTTTGTATTGTACGAAGGGTCTAACAGGGGTCATACAGTGGTGTTTGGTACCCATCGGAAGAGTATTTAAATAGCAATATTCCGGTGTTGGTTTGGAGCGGATTAATCGCTCGTGCGAATAGTTATGGACATAAGAAGTTTATGTCCATTTACTATTATTTGTTCTTATTTAGTCATGCGGCGGGAAACCCAGTATCCCACCCACCTGAACAGTTGGAAGCAGTCACAGCCCACCTGTATGAATCAACCTATGACCTTTTGTTATAATGCGAAGCCGAATTCCTGTGTCCAATGAACAATGAGATTGTAGGGACCATTGAATTGTATTGTGTGTGGGGCATAAATAGGCAGGCCGACCATATCCAGTTCACTCTCTTCAACGGTTCTCATTGCTGATAATCGGGAGCTGGATATCGAGGCGCATGCGATCGTTTCCCCTTGTGCGTAAGTGTTTCTCCGCAACCATATTGATCTTCTTGTTATTGTGGGCCAATTTCTCTCTCTCTCTCTCTTCTCCTCTTTCTCTCTTATTTTCCCTTAAATAGTAATTGTATTATATTTCCTGTGTAGTTATCTGGTTAGGTAGTCTATGTTATATTGTAGTGTATGATTTGTATTTGTATTAATTCTTTTGCAAGTATATCATTCATAATATATATATATTAGGCGTTGGACCCTAAGCCCAGGTATCTGTGTATTTCTTATAGTGTTAAGTATTCTCAGAGCGTCGGTGACGCTCAAACAGCTTTTGAGTTAATAAGGTTACACTGTGTTGCATCTACACCCTATCTCTACACTAAGGTTTTACAGCATATTACATTGTTTATGGTTTAGATTTAAAGGTTTAACATTGTGAGCGTCAGCGCCGCTGGTGATCTCCTTGTGGTCCCGAGCGTCCGCTACGCTATAGCGAATCATTACGTTAGTCAGCAGCCAATAGCGTGCCTGCCTGTGATCTCTTGGCCGTGAGCGAACGTGACGCTTGAGCGTCTCGACTACGGCTAAGCGATTGTTACGCAACGAGCGTACCCTTACGGTACTTCATACGTAAATAGCGTACAGTGTTCTTAGACCTCATAAAGGGTTTTATATACGATAAATATTCAGCTTTGTCAATTGGCGGCTCGCCCGTCCTTCACATATCTGCACTAGGTAATTTCAGCAGACATTATCCAGCAGCAAAGGGCGGGAGATCATATTCCTCGTAGTGCTGTTTGGATAAGCGTCTGCCTCGCTTAGTAAAGGGTGCTGAAGGAATCCGGGACCGGAGGTAAGAACAAAACGATAGTGTCCTTTTAAAACTGTTTATTTCTGTCTTGCGTACACACGCACGCATATCTGCATTTCTTTTCATTCGTGTATTTTCATATATCACTCTCCTGTTTGCCATTGTATAATTGATAAAACGTGCTAAGAGAGATTTGCTGCTATTTTATAGTTTAAGAGTAAAAAGGTAATATAGTTAAAGTATAGACAAACACAGCTGTGCCTGAGAGACAAGGCGAAGTCAGTGTGGTGCGCGGTAGATGATAAAGGATCATCTACATTGATAAACGTATAAATTGTGTTACGGTGGATCTTTGCTTTGCGTCTCTAACAAAGGACTGAGACTTGCGTACGCAACCCAAGGGCCGACGCACGCAGCGTATATTACGCAACGGAGCGTACGGGTACGCCCATGTAACTCAAATCACAAGTGTTAATTTTTTTTCAACGCGATAAATAGCGCAAGGCGGTAAATAACGCAAGGCGATAAATCGCGAACATTTATTTTAACATTCGAAATTTAAATTAATAGATCCTTCTCCTAATTTGTAACACATCTGGCCTAAAGAGAAATTTCTGAGCAGAAATAGAAATAGAAACAAAAGTGTATATGTGGTGAGTGAGTGTTTGTTTTTACAATTTTTGAGGTTGAACCACAAGAAAAGTCGAGTTCTCGTGAGGTACATACGTGTAAGTGACGTACATGGTTGCTAGGGAGGCATCCCTGGTTAAAACATACAATTTGAGCATTAGAGTGTAGCAGACCAGGAGGTCATACTGTAACAGACCAGGAGGTCATAGCAGACCAGCAGGTTCAGGTACAGCAGACAAGGAAGTCCGCTATACAGTCCACAGGCACAACACCTAAAAGGGTTGGTGCAACACCCATATAGGCCATACAAGCTCTGGCTGAAGGAATTCGCAGCCGTAATTTTCGATTCCACTGGTCGCTCCGTACATAAGATTAGTTGCTTATGTGCTGAACGATTGTACCGCACGTAATTGTGTGCATTAGTAAACCTGACCGGTACTATTTGTGTACGAAGGTCATAAACGCTATTTGTACATTCTGACGTGATTTGTGTAATTTTTTATTTTTACAAAGGGAAGTTCGCTGGTCACTCAGGAACTATCCAACAACCGATACTTGCTGGGGAACGCGCCCCTGTAAATAAAGGTTCACAGGGGCCCAAGGTTGGGTACAACAGCTCTGGATACAGTGATTGTGTTACTGGCCAACGTGGGCGAGAAGTGAGTGGAGTACTCGGTAAACTTCACCGCCAGCCTGCCCCGGGCATCTTGGTTTTTGTAAGGGTTCGCTGAAGAAAAGCAACACCTGCAAGTTATGGGGGCCAGTTGTTCAGGTAGGGGGCGATCAACCTCGGTTCGGGTTGATTTAGTAAACCGACCAATCGGGTCGGCCAGGTATGTAATGTGTGAAAAATACGGTTCACACACAGAGGTTTTATGTGATGAATGGGAAAGAATGACTGTACATGACGGGGAGAAATTCCCAAGAATAGGTAGCTTTAGCCCAGAAGTGTTACTAAATCTAAGGAGAAGGATAGGTCTTATTGAACCAGCAAAGAGACGGATCAAACATTATGATTGTTTAAAGTTATGGCAACAGGAAAGTGAAATGCAAAAAGAGCTAACTGGCATACCTGACTCTCATCTTGGGAGGAGAGATGTGGCAATGGAGAGGATTATGGTTGCGGAGAAAGGCACAATGTTGAACAATAAAAACGCACTTAGCAACTGTAGTATAGATGATAAGAATAAGTGTAATAAACATAACAATGATAATTGTAATGCTGTTAAATGTACAACTATTAACCCGTGCAAGTTGCACCCCATGTTAAACTTCCCTCAGGAATACGAGCAAGAAAGTGAACTCAACACGATGTCGGCACCACTTCCAGCAGCCATCACACAAGACATCCAGGTGGACGCGACCAAATCGGTAAAGGCAATAATCAAACCCCCTAACGGAGGGTCAGGTGAGGTCGTGTCCACAGGTACGTACAATGTTTTATATCACGCACAAACAAATGTACCCCATATTGTAAGACCAAAACAAGGTGATGTAATTGAGTTTAGTCCTGTCAGGGTGATCACAGTCCCCAATGGGAAGACTGACGATCAGGGAACCATTCCCGTCCAGGACAGTGCAATGCGCTGTCCCTGGTCCCGGACCGAATTGAGATCAATTATGTCCGAATTTCCTGATCCACGGAAAAATCTAGTCGCATGTCAAAGGTTCATTAAAGAACTAGGAAACTCAACAGAACCCACCAACAAAGATTGGCGGACAGTGCTGAGGGCATGTTTGCCCTCCGGTGTTGACTCTGCGACATTTATTACTGATTGTCAATTAGACACAGAAGTACCTCAAACGGAGGAACACAATCAGGAATGTATTAAGCAGATAAACCAACAGTTGGAAGTATATTTCCCTGCCGTTGTCAAGTGGAATGAAATCTTCTCCATAAGACAAAACGAAAGGGAAAGTATCTCCAGTTATTTCAATCGAGCACTGCAAGTAATGGCTAGGAACACTGGGATCACAGACATCAAAACATGCGCACAGCATAGAGAAATAGCGGTTAAGGTATTAATGAATGGTTTAAAGGAGGTATTGAGTACAAGGGTACAGACCACCAACCCAAACTGGAGAAATATCTCGGTGGCCGCATTAAGAGAGGCCGCTATTGATATTGATCGAAATATCACCAGATACAGAGAGTCACAAAGTGATAAATTAATGGCCGCAAGTATACAGGCCCTAACCACAAGACCACTCCAGCATAAGCCCCAAACCCCTGCGAGAAATTTAAATGTGGAAGTCTGTTACAATTGTCATAAAAAAGGACACTTTGCGAGAGATTGTAGATCAAGAGGAATACAAAAGTCATATCAATCCCCTAGACAACAACATAACCATGATATCCAAGGAAGCAGGGAAGCACAGGGAAAGCGGTTGATGGTGATGAGCATCCGAGCGTTTGAGGAGGCATCAAATCAACCAATACCTCAGGTCATTGACACTTGGAGGAAACCCAGGGTTTGTTATCATTGTAGAAGAGAAGGGCATTATGCCAGCAACTGTAATAACCCACATAAAGTCAGACCCCCTAGACCAAGAAATGAGCAAAATTAAAACACACACAATTATAAACAGGGACCACATAGGAAGAATTTTGAACCACACCCATAATGTGCAATCAGGAAAGGTGATCATTAGGACTGATGGTAAGCCTGAGGTAATAGTTAATAAAATTGGGAGGTCATTCCCTGAAGACACAGGAATGACCGGGTGAAACGTTGTAAATGTATCTGTGAAATGTTTCTTTTTCTCTCTCCCCATCTCTGACGAATATTGGTAGGATTCAAACATTGCATATATACTTGGTCTTTGCAGAAGTCTACCAAACCCCAGCATGACCTATCCGCATCAATGTATTCTGGCCAGATACAGACAGTGGAATATGGAAGTACTGGGGGGAGGGACTGCGCAAGGAAACCATTAGACATGTAGATATGACAGCCTGATGATCTGACAATGTTTTGAAATGTTTTAAAATGTTTGAAAACTGTTTGTTTGAAAAATGTTTTTTTTTCCTGTTGTTGTTTATTGATGTGTTACGTTATATATATATATATATATATGAATTGTTCTCTCTCTCTTTTTTTTTTTTGCTGTTGTTGTTTTCTCTCTCTTCTCACTCATGCTTTCATGTTTTAAAGATGGTATGTTACACCTCAGTTAGGCAAATGGTAATGCAAGATTTTTTGCTCCTTACAGAAAGATCGCTGGTTTGGAGGGAATATTGCATCACCGGAATGTTCGTTTGGAAGACTGAGAGACAGCACCTTTTTGAGATGACAGCAGAACAAGAAGAACAACAAGACTAGAGAACTTAATTATCGTAACAAGTTTCTCTCCCCCTCAAACTGATTTTCTGTACCCCATTACAAATTTCTTCTTTTCTCCTCCTGTAAGATGGACTTGCCCCAAGAGACTGTGATCTGGATTTTCCTGTTGACCATGATGTTGACCAGAGCAGTCTGTTCCGGCGAGAGTACCATGGAGGTCGAGAGAGGTTCTGGAATGGGTTCTGATGACAGAGATGGAGGCGTAGTTTTCCAAGAACAACATAATCAACAAGCAAAGGCGAGTATCAGAAAACGATCCGATAGCATTGACCATAGAAGGAATTGTGAAGGATTGTTAGCTGAAGAAAACTGTATCTGTCGGCTCTGTAACAATGTCATTGAGGATGGGTGCATAAAGAAATGCCAATCCAGTTTTAATATCCATATGGACCGGCATCCATTGAGTGACTATCACTCCTTAGTGGGTAGTGTGTTAAATAAAACAGATTGTTGGGTATGCTCTCAAGTACCTCAAGGTCATAGCAAATCAGGGCTAGTACCATTTCCTTTAACGTTAGGGGAGGTACTTGAGTTAAGTGGTGGGAGACCGGTGGACAGGAGGTTTAATATCTCCAGCCCTCCTAGTTTGAAGCTCCACCAATACCATGTGGATAGGTCCCTATTATGTTTTAACATCTCCAATCCCCGAAAGCCGGGAAATTGGGAAGTGTCATGGAGAAATCAAACCATGACCTTTTCGCATAGAGCAGATAGAATGCCTACAGATACAGAGCTTATACGCCACATAGCTAGTAGAGGAAAATCTTTCCGATATAGGTATACCTTAGGAAATAGGATTACGAGAGTTGGAGAGGTATCACCAGGATACTGTGCACATATCGTACAACCTGATACGTGTACTAAGCAGATGGAAGAATTAGGGTTAGGAGATTTCACATGGAAGGTGTGTAATATGGTTATGTCCTACTCCGTCCCATATGTTCTCCCCGATGATGCATATTTCATATGCGGGAGAAAGGCGTATAAGTGGCTTGCCCCAAACTCTGAAGGATTGTGTTATATTGGAAAAGTACTGCCTGAAGTAATGACTGTATCACATGACAAAATGAAAGACATACACCGTGTTGCCCAAACTCCTTATACTCACACCCATTACGAGCACGTAGTTAAACGGCACCTGATAGAAAGAACAGAGCATCCGGCCTCTGACATGATCCATGAATCCACCGGGATTCAGTTTCTAATCGCGTTAGATATCACTCGCACCGCTAGAGGAGTGTTGAATTATAAATACATATCTGCGCTCGCCAATTTGTTAGATAATATCACTGAAATGTATGATGACACGTTTAGGTATACTGGAAGAGAACTTCAGGCTTATAAAACAGAACTGGTACAGCATAGAATGGTTCTTAATTACCTCACAGCAGTGACAGGCGGATATTGTGTCACACTGGCAACACAATACGGCGTGAAATGTTGCACATATATTACGAATAGCACCGAGGACCCGGTCGAGGTCATAGACCAAAAGATGGACGATATTCTCCAACTAAAGTGGGAATTTCGCAGGAGACACAATCTCACTCTTGCTGCTGTAGGTAATGAGCTGACTGGTTGGGTGTCATGGTTGAACCCGCGAAATTGGTTCTCTGGTTTAGGAGACTGGGCTCAAGGAGTCATAATGGATGTTGGGAAGTTTCTCCTATGTATCTTAGGTGTTGTCATATCAATTGGATTGATATTTAGATGCGGTCAGGCTTTAATGAGGTGCAATCGTCGTACTAAGGTAATGAGTTTAAGGAGTGAGGAAACTGTAATTCCAATGGATTTGATTTATGACCCAAATGTAGAAACAATGATGTGATGAAAATGCGATTTCTACGGTCCGTTTCTTTCACCTGTTTTTCCGTTTCCTCCAAGGTAAAAAGACCCACTTGGACGAGGAATTTGGTGAGCCGATATACAGACAACAGATGGATTAAAGAAGAAGTTTTGACAACCTGATACACAGATTTTTGATGAACTATGCCATGGATCCCCAGTTTCCCTAGAAATTTTAAAATTACGCTAGCCCAACACTTTTGTAAATCTATGGACATTGACAGCTTTTGCTCGCACCTTATGGGCAAAAGCACAAAGAAGACTGCATTCAACAGACACCAAACAAGACCTCAATCGACGAATGTACATTTACCTGACATAGAATACCACCGCATTTACCGTAATTATGTCTTTTCTTCATTTCTACAACCCTCAGGTAATGACACACATAGTCGATAGGGAATACAGGCACAGATATCAGCAATCACATATCTCCCCCATTCATGTATCATCAACTAAAATGTGCTCCCCCATTTTGTTACAACCAAAGCCGAAAAGAGCTCGGTAAAGTTTGACAGCCCATCCACAGACCCGTACCACGGGATAAGAAGGAATTCAAATGTATACTTCGCAATACCTCGAAGCTTGATGTACCACACGTACGGCACGATGATACATGACCCCCCAAACATGGACTCATACACACATGCTTCTGCTATCTCACTAGGTCATACCCTCCTCCCTTACCCAACCATGGAAATGTATTAACCCCTGACATATATTTTTCTCTTTTTGAAATGTTTTAGAAGGTGGCAGTTATTATTGACTGCCAAAGGGTGGACTGTCAAAGTCAGAAAAATATCTCTATGCACACTACCATATTTGCACCTCACACAGGTCCGTGCTGCGCATGCGTACGCTCTCCCGTACGTGCGCATACTCACAGTCGCGGGCACCCGCAGGCGCACGGTATGCGTATTTACGGTAGAGTTTATGTGATCGTAGCGTGCGACTCAATCATTACATATTTTCACTATATAATGTATTTTGTAGATCATGGTCCCTTTGATAGATTCTGAAAGTTTAGTTAACATAGCATGTTCCTGAACAGAGAGATCCCTCTTTGTATTGTACGAAGGGTCTAACAGGGGTCATACAGTGGTGTTTGGTACCCATCGGAAGAGTATTTAAATAGCAATATTCCGGTGTTGGTTTGGAGCGGATTAATCGCTCGTGCGAATAGTTATGGACATAAGAAGTTTATGTCCATTTACTATTATTTGTTCTTATTTAGTCATGCGGCGGGAAACCCAGTATCCCACCCACCTGAACAGTTGGAAGCAGTCACAGCCCACCTGTATGAATCAACCTATGACCTTTTGTTATAATGCGAAGCCGAATTCCTGTGTCCAATGAACAATGAGATTGTAGGGACCATTGAATTGTATTGTGTGTGGGGCATAAATAGGCAGGCCGACCATATCCAGTTCACTCTCTTCAACGGTTCTCATTGCTGATAATCGGGAGCTGGATATCGAGGCGCATGCGATCGTTTCCCCTTGTGCGTAAGTGTTTCTCCGCAACCATATTGATCTTCTTGTTATTGTGGGCCAATTTCTCTCTCTCTCTCTCTTCTCCTCTTTCTCTCTTATTTTCCCTTAAATAGTAATTGTATTATATTTCCTGTGTAGTTATCTGGTTAGGTAGTCTATGTTATATTGTAGTGTATGATTTGTATTTGTATTAATTCTTTTGCAAGTATATCATTCATAATATATATATATTAGGCGTTGGACCCTAAGCCCAGGTATCTGTGTATTTCTTATAGTGTTAAGTATTCTCAGAGCGTCGGTGACGCTCAAACAGCTTTTGAGTTAATAAGGTTACACTGTGTTGCATCTACACCCTATCTCTACACTAAGGTTTTACAGCATATTACATTGTTTATGGTTTAGATTTAAAGGTTTAACATTGTGAGCGTCAGCGCCGCTGGTGATCTCCTTGTGGTCCCGAGCGTCCGCTACGCTATAGCGAATCATTACGTTAGTCAGCAGCCAATAGCGTGCCTGCCTGTGATCTCTTGGCCGTGAGCGAACGTGACGCTTGAGCATCTCGACTACGGCTAAGCGATTGTTACGCAACGAGCGTACCCTTACGGTACTTCATACGTAAATAGCGTACAGTGTTCTTAGACCTCATAAAGGGTTTTATATACGATAAATATTCAGCTTTGTCAAGTACATGTATCACACACGCAGCTGCTGCTGCGTGTGTTATACAGAAGCATGAGAACAAGAGCACTGCCTGCAGCTGTGGCTGGCTACAGAGTGAGACCTCTTTCCTGGGGCTGCACTGTCAGAGCGGCTGCAGGACAGGGGATAATTTACTTACTTCTGGGGCCGGCAGAGCCGGCCCTAACCAATATGATGCCCTAGGCAAGATTTGGCTGGTGCCCCATAGCACCAACGCTGGTTCCACCTCTGACCTTGCACCTCTTTCCCAGCACCATCACCCCTCACCCATAGCAGTCCTTATTTTGGTGTTTGTACCCCCTATATTTTAAATAGGAACAGTTTGCACATTTGGCGCACAGCCCAAAAAGGGGTGTGTTTTTGCTGGCAAGGGGCATGGCCACACAATTACCCCAATTCCGTCACACAGTACTGCAACTTTATTCACATTTGATCATGCGATAGTGTCCATAATTCATATTGCATCCCACAGTAGTATCACTTTACCTTAAAAACGTTACACCTCACAGTAGAGCCCCTTATTCACATTATATCACACTGAATTGCTCCTTATTCACATTACACCACACCCTATTGCTCTTTATTCACATTAGACGACACAGTAGTGCCCTTTCCATACGCAACGCCACATAGTAGAGCACCTTATACACATAATGCCGCACATTAGTAATGCATTTATACACATATTTCCACACAGTAATGCCCCGTACACATATGAGACACATTATTAATGTCCTTATAAACATAATGCACCTTACACATTATGACAACTTTTATTAATGCCCTTTTACACATAATGTCCCTAACACATATGCCGCACATTATTAATGCCCTTATACACATAATGACACACATAGTGCCCCCTACACATTTGCTGCACATTATTAGTGCCCCTATACACATGACACACATACAGTAGTACCCTGTTACACATATGCCGCACATTATTAATGCCCTTATACACATAATGACACACATAGTGCCCCTTACACATACGTTGCACATTATTCATGCATTTTTACATGACACACATAATGCTCCTTACACATATTCCAAACATTACTGCACAACCAACCCACTCACATGCACTCACAGTGCTGTACTCACACTGCCACTAACACTGTGACCTCTGCCTCTGCTTGGATACAGATGTGTCCTCATAAATCTTGTCTCAATGCTATCGTCGGGCACCTTTTTTTATGAAAATGCATCTTATTTGCATTGCTATGTGGCTAGGATGCACAAACAGTTTCTCCTGATTAAAATGATATGCGCAATGCCTATATACTGTGTGAGACTGTGGCTGTATCTGCATATGAAATGCTACACACAGAATATAGGCATGCTGCATATCATTTCAATCAGCAGAAGCTGCTGATGCCCCTAGGCATATCAAATGCCCTAGGCAATTGCCTAGTTTGCCTATGCCTATGGCCGGCTCTGGGGGCCGGGTCCACTTCACATCAGTGTGCCATAGCTGACTTAGTCTGTGACAGTGATGGGCTGGTTCTGCAGGAAGGGGCATGGCCGCAATCGTCACCCCTCCAGCATCACCACCTCCTCAGCACTTATCCAGTCCCAGTCATTTAGGAGGAAGAGAGGAGAAGTCGGGGAGATGAGAGGGGAGGTCCCCATAGCTTCTCCTCCTGACCTCTATCCAGAACACGTCCCCACGGTCCACTCTTCAAAGTCACAGGTGGCTCATAGAGCGGCTTTTTGACTCATTATAAAGCTGCCAGCTGTTGATCCCACTTAACTGACATGGTCAGATTTCATGCAACTGCGCCGTCCCACCCTGTCCCCTCGTTTTTGATGAGGAGATCCGTTCTGCAGATGTGCATAATATAATGTTTAAATATTTCAAAAAATACTTTTTCAACTTTATTAAATAAAATATATTTTAAAAAACAATGTTGTTAACGCTTTTGAAGGGAAAAATCGTTAGTTAGGTGGTTAATAGCGGCGGGCACCGGTGCAATGCACCGACTGCAACGTAGCTAGCTTTGACCCTGCTCATGGCCACTACTCAAACAGAATGGTTACAAAACAATTTCTGATCAATGCCAACCCTGTTCTGGATGTCACTATAAACCAAGTGTGTCCACTCCAGACCATCCCCAGAGGTGCTGAAAAGAAAGGGGTGGGGGGCAGCCTGGGTACTAATTACCCAACAGCAGAGTCTGTCTCCCTAGCAGCTAGCACACGCTGCTATGTGCTGGGCTGAAGGGGGTCTGGGGAGGCTGCTGCTGCTGAAATCATGTGGACACTGATGAAATGTCAACATATAACAATGTCTACATGTCTTCCCTGGTGTTTCAGCATTGCCTTAACTGCTCCCGATTGCTACAACAATTCCAGCAGTGTCTTTTAGGTTCAAGCGGTCATGTCTTTTAGGTTCAAGCGGTCATGTGACTGTCCCGGCAGAGTCATCTCATGAAGTGGTGTCCTGGTGAATACACATGCCCTATACCTAACCCTAACACCCCCCCACCCTGTAGCCTGTCTAACCTTCCCCTAGTGCCTAACCCTAACATTCCCATCATACTGAGAAAATGTCCAAATGTTGCCTGACATCCTATTAACAATGCTGACATCACAACTGTCGACATTGTGGTATCAGCATTCTGAATGTCAACCTTGTTATTGTACGGTAGATCTAATGACTAAATCCCGCTAACATGGACAGGGCTCTTTTTCCTCTTGTTCTCTTCTTAATACTATCCATGCCACCTGTGCCCCTTGTCTCATGTCTCCAAGTCCCATCCAGTGACTCTGATGCTATATGATCAGGTGAGAAATATAGAGAGAGGAGAAGAACGGAGGAATAGGCAAAGAAGAAAAGAATAAGTGAGAGGGTGGAGGTAGAGGGGAAGGTGGTGGAAGAGAGAAGAATGAAACCACTTCACAAAAGAGTTATATTTACAAGTAATAATCATTAAATTATCCTCATACAGTAGTTTATTTGTCTGACATAATTGACATGCATGAAAACAGTAAGCATAATACTAGGGTATGTAGAGAACTAAGAAGAAGAAGAAATGTACAAATGTAATATACAAAACAAAACAAAACACAAGGAAGTGGCATAATTCAGTACAAGACATGACAAAGGACAGGGTATCCGGTCTCTAAGTCGACCACACTTAGCTCGACAGTCATTAGGTCGACCACTATTGGTCGACATGCATTAGGTCAACAGGGTTTCTAGGTCGACATGGTCACTAGGTCGACATGTACTAGCTCAACGTAACAAAAGAACGACATGAGTTTTTAAAAAAAAATGTCATTTAAAAAAAAAAAATCATACTTTACAATCCACATGGACTACAATTGGGAACAGTAACCTGTGCGGAGCGAGGCACCTTGCCCGAAGTATGGCGAGCGAAGCGAGCCATACGAGGGGACATGGTGCACTAACTAGGGTTCCCGGTCACAAAGAAAACGACACCCAAAAAATAAAAGAAACCTCATGTCGACATTTTGTCATGTTGACCTTGCTCATGTCAACCTAATGCTTGTGTGTTGTGTCAATCTATTTCAGGTGTCGACCTAGTCACTGTCGACAAATGGTGGTCGACCTAGACACTGTCAACCTAAGTGTGGTTGACCCTATGAACCACACCCAGGGACAGACAAGATATACTGATGGTAGTGAGTCATGAGGCAGAAAGTAGAGAAGACCAAGAGAGTTAACATTCTGGGGGGGTCTTGTGGATGGTGTGTGTGGGGGGGGGGGAGTTGAATTAAGAGGTGTATACATAATGGACCAAGGGGTCTATTTATGAAGCAGTGAAAAGAGTGGAAAATGGAGCCAGTGTAGAAGTTGCCCATGGCAACCAATCAGCTGCTACATATAATGTTATAGAATGCATTTTATAAATGTTATACTGTAAATTGGTTGTGATGGGCAACTTCTCCAGTGGCTCACTTCTCCACACTTTTCACTGCCTCATGAATAGACCCCCATGTGGAGGAGGTGTGGATACATGAAAAGTAATGAGTAAGCCGCCGCCCTCTGGGAGTGTATTTTAGCTTAGCAGAAGTGCGACCGAAAGGTTTGCAGCATTGCTACAAAAAAAGATTGTGCAGTTTCTGAGTAGCTCGAGACTTACTCCTACCTAGCGATCACTTCAGACTATTTACTATTTAGTTCCTGTTTTGACGTCACAAACACGCCCTGCATTCGGCCAGCCACCCCTACGTTTTCCCAGCCACTCCTGCATTTTTATCTGACACGCCTGCGTTTTTACACACACTCCCCGAAAACGGTCAGTTACCTCCCAGAAACACCCACTTCCTGTCAATCACTCTGCGGCCAGCAGTGCGACTGAAAAGCGTTGCTAGGCCTTGTTTGAAACTGCATCAGCTTTTGTGAAAGTACGCTGCGCGTGTGCACTACACCCCATACGCATGCGCAGATGTGCCGCTTTTTTACCTACTCGCTGCGCTGCGAACTAAAGCAGCTAGCGATCAACTCAGAATGAGGGCCAAAGGCACTTTCAGAACCAGCAAAAAACAAAAAAAAATGTACACCTATCAAATATGTATGGGATGCTGCCTTAGGTATCACCAATGCTCAACACAACATATCAATTGAGATTGTAATAAAGCAGATAGATAGATAGATAGATAGATAGATAGATAGATAGATAGATAGATAGATAGATAGATAGATAGATAGATAGATAAAGAGGTGGAACTACCGCCAGTGCAACCAGTGCGTTGCACTGGGGCCCGCCTCTGTCCAGGGGCCCAAAGCATGTAATGAGTCAAACTGACTCATTACATGCCACTGTGCGCTGCGGGCAACCACTGTCCGCAGCGCACAGCCGCCCGGAGAGAGGAGAGGAGCAGCGGTACGGGGGAAGGAGGAGGAGGGAGGTGGAGGAGGGAGCCGCAGCAGCGCTTTGTTACTGGTGGAGGCGCTGCTGCTGCTGCCCCTCTGCTTCACTATAGGCTGTCTTCCGAGAACAGCCTATAGTGAAGCAGAGGTGCAGCAGCGCCTCCACCAATAACACAGCGCTGCTGCGGCTCCCTCCTCCACCTCCCTCCTCCTCCTTCTCTACTGCCCGGGAATCGTCAAGCTGCACCGAGGAGCCTGAGCCAGCGGAGAGGGTAAGTATAATTCTTCCTTCTTTCTTTCTTTCTTTCTTTCTTTCTTTCTTTCTTTCTTTCTCTCTTTCTTCTGCCTGCCGCAATGTGTAAAAATGGGGGACTGCCTGCCGCAATGTGTAAAAAGGGGGAATCTGCTTGCCGCTATGTGTAAAAATGGGGGACTGCCTGCCGCTATGTGTAAAAAAAATGGGGGAATCTGCCTGCCGATATGTGTAAAAAGGGGGAATCTGCCTGCCGCTATGTGTAAAAATGGGGGAATCTGCCTGCCGCAATGTGTAAAAAGGGGGAATCTGCTTGCCGCTATGTGTAAAAATGGGGGACTGCCTGCCGCTATGTGTAAAAAGGGGGAATCTGCCTGCCGCAATGTGTAAAAATGGGGAATCTGCCTGCCGCAATGTGTAAAAAGGGGGAATCTGCCTGCCGCAATGTGTAAAAATGGGGGACTGCCTGCCACTATGTGTAAAAATGGGGAATCTGCCTGCCGCAATGTGTAAAAAGGGGGAATCTGCCTGCCGCAATGTGTAAAAATGGGGAACTGCCTGCCGCTATGTGTAAAAATGGGGAATCTGCCTGCCGCTATGTGTAAAAAGGGGGAATCTGCCTGCCGTTATGTGTAAAAAGGGGGACGATATCTGCCGTAATGTGTAACAAGGGCATGCTGTCTGCCGTAATGTGTAAAAAGGGGACGCTGTCTGCTGTTATGTGTAAAAAGTGTACGCTGTCTGCCGTAATGTGTAAAAAGGGGACGCTGTCTGCCGTAATGTGTAAAAAGGGGGACGCTGTCTGCCGTTATGTGTAAAAAGTGTACGCTGTCTGCCGCTATGTTTAACAAGAGCACGCTGTCTGCTGTTATGTGTAAAAAGTGTACGCTGTCTACTGATATGTGTAGCAAGGGCACGCTGTCTGCCGTTATGTGTAAAAAGGGGGCGCTGTCTGCCGTTATGTGTAAAAAGTGTATGCTGTCTGCCGTAATGTATAAAAAGGGGGACGCTGTCTGCCGTAATGTGTAAAAAGGGGACGCTGTCTGCCGTAATGTGTAAAAAGAGGAATCTGTCCGCTGTAAGGTGTAAAAGGGTCTCTACCTGGTGTAGTGGTGCTACTGTGCGGCGTAATTTGAATAATGGAGACTACTGTGCACCGTTTTATGAATTGGTATTATTTTGTGGCCACACCCCTTCCCCACAAAGCCACGCCACTATGTATTTTTGCACGCGCCTACGGCGCGCACTGACCCTGTTTTGCATGCAGGGGTGGGGCTCCGATGCCGTTTCTTGCACACAGTGCTAAAATGTCTAGTTACGGCACTGTTGCTAGGTATCCATTTCCCTGGCCCTGAGCAGGTCCCCCTCACCAGATCCTCTCCAGGGGTGAGGGGATGGACTTGGATGGGATGTGTGTGTGTGTGTGTGTGGGGGGGGGGGGGGGGCAAAGCATTTTGTCTCACCTGGGCCCACCGCTCGCTAATTCCGCCACTAGATAGATAGATAGATAGATAGATAGATAAGATGATAATCCACTCAATATAACACAGAAGACTAAAAAAAAAAAAATATATAATGTAGTATGTTCACATTCATTGTTAATTTAAACATGTTGGGCGCAGGTTGGTTTTGCCTTGCAAATGATTGCTACTTTAAAAAAACGTACGAGTTCGGAAATCTCGAAGCTCCGACCGTCTTGCACTGCATTACATCCAGCCCATTGAGTGTATTGCAATGCTTGATTTATTCTTTTATGTAGGATATATTATATAGAAGGAAGTGCCTTTTGTGTAGATTTCCAACTTGTTTTCTACTTGCACAACCACAGAAATGTGCGCAGCTAGGCAATGTTGTGATGTCTGGCGGCACATTGCATTTGAGTGAATTACTAGTGGAGAGCTGAGCGTTAACTGGTGTCCCATACCCTCCAACTGTAACTTTTTGGCAGGTACAGTACCGATTTTTTTATAGTCTGTACCATAGTTGCCTACCCTCCCTCATTCTGCAGGAGACTCCCTGAAATAGTAGCAATCTCCCTCACTCCCTGAATAGTCCCTCAATCTCCCTGAAAAAAAGAGAAATCAGAGATATATACATTCAAATGGGATCATCAGTGCCATTTCCCTGTATTGGTTATAAAGCACAATGATCCCTATGGCTACATGCATTGTAAATGTTTCTTGTGGCCACTTACAGTATATGGAACCTCTTGTAAAACACAATACACAAAAAAATCCTGCAGAATATCAGTCTTTTCTTCAACAAGTAGATTTTATTAACTTTGGGGCTCATTTACATGTGGATGTAGGTTATTTTCATGACACGTCTCTCAGATGTAGCAGTACACGCCCGCGCTGATAGGTGTTACTTTCACAATCTCCCTGAAATGCTTTTTCAAAAGTAGGTAAGTATGGTCTGTACCGATTTTTGGCTCTCCAAACTTCCATTGAAAGTATAGGAAAAGGGGTGTGGCCACACCACTTTACCCGTGACCACGCCCCTTTTCGAATTTGTACCGATTTTTAGGTGTAAACTGTTGGAGGGCATGGTGTCCTAGAGCATGAAGTGTCTTGAGAGACATTGGGCCTATTATTATTATTGAGTTAGACAGATGATGTGAGGCTTGTACAGCTGTCTCTTTGTGCTATATAGTCTGTTAGAACATGCTGCTGACACACAAGGATTTCTGTATGATAAACTGACACTATTTTAAAGAGTACATTTTATCAAGTCCCCTCACAGTGAAGAGCACATCAGTTTTATCTTTGAGAATGAAAGATAAAGACATTAACTACATACACACTAGATACTGCAGATTAGGACAGAAATAAATGAGACAAAAATACATGAAAGGCTAATACAGGAAAAGGTGAGTGGAGCAATGGCGCTGCACTAATACAAAATCCTGTCCTATTTTACAGTATATCCTTTATTTATACTGCCACCTGCAGGTTGCATTAAAAAACACAGCTAGAACTCTAGCAATGCACTGATTTACTAAATATTGGCAAATAATTACTGTACAGCGATAGGGAGTTTGGATTGGATAGATGTACTTTGTAATGAGCAACAGCTGTATTTGTTTCACTTTTTCCATATAATCTATTCAAATAAGGTTTCCATATACTCTGAACATTGGAAGGCTATTCTGAGTTAGATGGATCTCTGTGTATTTTATTATTATTTATTACCAGTTATTTATATAGCGCGCACACATATTCCGCAGCGCTTTACAGAGAATATTTGGCCATTCACATTAGTCCCTGCCCCAGTGGAGCTTACAGTCTATATTCCCCAGGGGCGGAACTGGAGAGACAATGGAGACTTTTGCCGCCGGGCTCAAGCCCGAAGGGGGCACTTTCTCCATTGTTCCCCGGCTATTTCATGCCCTTCCTACTGATACAGGAGCTTCAGAGTGGTGGCAGCGTCAGCGGAGGCAGTGTGTACAGCCCAGGGATTAGTTACGGGATGCGCCTAGCACGGCTTCCCCGCCGCCACAACCGCTAGCTTCAGCACTGCACAGCAGTGGGGAACAGCGGCTACTTCTTACACCAACACATACATCAAGCTGGGCAGCACTGTAGCTGCCCGTCTGCATGCGCCGCCTCCCTCCCGCCACCACCACCGCTAGCTGCAGCACTGCCAGCTGTGGTGAACAACGGTTACTTCTCACTCACATACATCGAGCCAGGCAGCGCTGTAGCTGCCCGCCTGCATGCTCCGCCCCCTCCCGGCTCCTGGTCTCTACTGCCGCTGTGACCAATGGATCCCGGAAAGAAGAGAATAGCAGCACGGGGAGCAGAGAGGCAGAGGTATGGGGTGGGGTGCGTGACTGGGAAGCGGATGAGTGTCCTGTTCAGTAGATACTGTAACAGAGTGTCAAGTAACTGACCAGAACACCCACTGCTGTCACCGCTCATAGGGTCTTTTTACTAAGCCTGCTCTGTCTCCCCTCTCTACTGTCCTTGTCACGCCTGTCCTGTACCCATCCCATCCCTGCCACCTCTGTG
Organism: Pseudophryne corroboree; assembly: GCF_028390025.1. Taxonomy (NCBI): domain Eukaryota; kingdom Metazoa; phylum Chordata; class Amphibia; order Anura; family Myobatrachidae; genus Pseudophryne; species Pseudophryne corroboree. The sequence continues at coordinate 349,012,207 of NC_086452.1, read as the reverse complement.
CTGACCCTGTATACCCTCTCTCCTGTCACCCCTCTCCTGTCCCTGTCACCTCTGTGCTGGCCTATCACGCCTGCCTGTTGTATCCCTGTCACCTCTGTGCTGGCCCTGTCTCCCCTCTCTCCTGTCCTTGTCACCCCTGTCTTGTGCCATCCCTGCCACCTCTGTGCTGGCCCTGTCTCCCCTCTCTCCTGTCCCTGTCACCCCTGTCATGTCCCATCCCTGCCACCTCTATGCTGGCCCTGCCTCCCATCTCTCCTGTCACTGTCACCCCTGTCCTAAACCTGTCTCCCCTCTCCCCTGTCACCCCTGTCCTGTCCCTGCCACCTCTGTGCTGGCCTATCACTCCTGTTCTGTCTCTGTCATCCCTGTCACCTTTGTGCTGGCCCTGTCTCCCCTCTCTCCTGTCACTGTCACTCCTGTCCTGTCCCTGTCATCTCTCTCAGCTGAGCCTTCTGTTCTGGTCCTGTCCCCTCTGCCCAGTCCCTGTCACCCCTGTCCTGTCCCTGCCACCCCTGTCCTGTCCCTGCCACCCCTGTCCTGTCCCTGTCACCCCTGTCCTGTCCCTGTCACCTCTGTGCTGGCCTATCACGCCTGTCCTGTCACTGTCACCCTGTACTGTTGTATCCTTGTGCTGGCCCTGACTCCCATCTCTCCTGTCACTGTCACCCCTGTCTTGAACCTGTCTCCCCTCTCTCCTGTCCCTGCCACCTCTGTGCTGGCCTGTCACGCCTGTCCTGTCTCTGTCACCCCTTTCCTGTCCCATCCTTGTCACCTCTGTGATGGCCCTGCCTCCCCTATCTCCTGTCGCTGTCATCCCTGTCCTGTACCTGTCACCTTTGTGCTGGTCCTGCCTTCCCTCTCTCCTGTCACTCTTGTCCTGTCCCTGTTATCTCTCTCAGCTGACCCTTCTGTTCTGGTCCTGTCCCCTTTGTCCTGTTCCTATCACCCCTGTCCTGGCCCTGTCACCTCTGTGCTGGCCCTGTCTGCCCTCTTTCCTGTCCCTGTCACCCCTATCCTGTCCCATCCCTGTCAACTCTGTGCTGGCTCTGTCTCTCTTCTCTCCTGTCACTGTCACCCCTGTCCTGTCCCTGTCACCTCTGTGCTGCTGGCCCTGTCATCTCTCTCTGCTGACCCTTCCGTTCTGTTCTGGCCACCCCTGTCCTGACCCTTTCAACTCTGCCTGGCCCTGTTAACCCTCTCTCCTATCCCTTAAGTTCTGTCCTGGTACCTTTACCTCTGTCCTGGTTCTGCCCATGTCCTCTCTGTCCTGTCTCTGTCCCCTCTCTCCTATCCCTGTCACCTCTCTCGTGTCCCTGTCACCTCTATTTTGGTTCTCTATCTTGGCACTGTCATTTTTTTCTTCCCACTGTACTGTCCCTGTCATCTCTGTATTGGCCCTGTCACCTCTGTCCTATCCCTGACACCTCTCTCTCCTGTCCCCTTTATTCTGTTATGGCCATGTCACCCATGTACTCTCCCTGTCCCCTCTGTCCTGGTCTTGTCACCAATTTCTCCTGCTCCTCTGTCCTGTCCTGGCCCTGTTACCTCTGTCCTAGGCCTGTTCCCTCTGTCTTGGCCCCACTGGACTGTCCCATTAATCTCAGTCCTGACACTTCTTTTTTTTTTTTTTGAGGGGTAGGGGCACCAACCTCTAACTTGCCTCCCGGCGACGGGGATGAACTTACGCCACTGATATTCCCTACCACATGTACACACACACACACACACACACACACACACACACACACACACACATTCACGCTAGGGTTATTTTTGTTTATTTTAATTAACCTACCAGTATATTTTTGGATTGTGAGAGAACACGGGAGCACCCGGAGAAAACACACGCAAGTACGGGGAGAATATACAAACTCCACACAGTTAGGGCTATGGTGGTAATCGAACCCATGACCTCTGTGCTGTGAGGCAGTAATGCTAACCATTACACCATCCGTACGCAAATGACGAATGTTTGCACACAACGTATGCGCAGATGTGACTTTAAGCATTTTTTGCATAATTCCATTCCATTCAGTATCGGGCTGAACTGCCCTGACTTGTGGGAGTGTCATGTATCAACGGTATCCTGTTACCATGTCGACGTTCGGGATGCCGGCGTTCGGGAAGCCGGGAGTCGAAATACCAACACCGGAATCTTGACACTGGTCAGAAGACCGACAATGGAATCTCGACATTGATCACAATACCAGTGCCGGAATCCCAATCGTAAGTATTACAAGCTCCTTTTGATTCTGAGTCATGCATATGAAGAAGGGAAGCCTGTTTTTGATGGATCTCTTGCACAATAGGTCTATCTATAATGGGTGCAAGGTGTGTGGTGTACACAGGCCCCTCGGTCTAGGGGGGCTCACACTGCACACCCTGCACCCATATTATTATACCCACTCCTCCAGAGTCCCGCAGTGCTGCAGACATAAATCGCTAGAAAAATGGCCGCTGCAGCCATTTTTCCATTGATTTCCTCATGTGCAATAGAGATGTCCCTGGAAACAAGGCACGGGTGCCATGTTTCTGGAGACCTGTACATGCGCAGCAGACTCTGGCTTACTCATTGTCAGAGAGAAGGGGCCTGCATGTGGGCCCTCTCCTCTCTTAAATTCCTCTGCAAGTGCAGACTAAATGACAGTTGCTGCGGTTGATGTAACATCAATGAGCAGCATGGTTTTCCTCATGCAGGAACCTACATTACCATAAGGAAGCTAAAACAGGCAACTACAGCCAGAATCTACAGCCCTTGAGTGAGCTACAGGAAAAAAATTACTGTATCAGATGCCATCTGCCTGCACAAAACATTTCAACATTGATTATTACTCAGGTAGCCCATATCCATATCCTGCTACCTGCAGCCTGCCTACCATCAGTACAGCTCCTTTACCCAATCCCACTTTTCAATTCAGAAACAGCTGTGAGTGCAAGATGTGTCTAAATCTGCACTGGAATGTAGTTGTACTAATTATTTTGCGTGTGCATGCACAGTACACATTTGCATATTTAAAGCTTAGCAAATAAGTGTGTGCCAAACTCAGCATCAGCCATGGGTATACGGGATACTCAACCTGTACTATTATTATTTATTTATTATTATTATTATTATTATTATCCTTTATTTATATGGTGCCACAAGGGATCCGCAGTGCCCATTACACAGTACATAATAAAATGAGCAAACAAGAAAATCGCACTTACAGTACAGGACAAAATAGGACAGGTATAGAAAACCCGGGGTTAGGTGCCATCAAAGGGAGTATGGAGTATAAGATAGTGTAAGTAAGAAAAGGAAAGGCACATGAGGAAAGAAGTTCCTGGTCTTGCAAGCTTACAATCTAAAAGGTGAGGGGCTAACAGACCAGAGTGACACAGACGGGGTAGACAGTGAGCATAGACTAGAGGGTTAGGAGGAGAGTTGACTGGGTTTGGTGAAGAAGTGGGTCTTGGGAGCCCGTTTGAAGTTTTGTAGAGAGGTGGAGAGTTGGATGGGGAGAGGTACAGCATTCCAAAGATAGGGAGCAGCACGTGCAAAATCTTGAAGGTAGGAGTGGGAGGAGGTAATTAGTTGGCAGGAGAGACGGCATGCATTAGCAGAGTGAAGAGGACGGGTGGGAATGTAAAGAGAGATAAGGTCAGAGATGTAAGATGGCGAAGAGTGGGTGAGGGCTTTGTAGGTGAGTGTGAGAAGCTTGAATTGGATTCTGAATGGGTAGGGTAACCAGAGAAGGTCCTGCAAGAGAGGGGATGTGGATGTAGTACGTTTGGTGAGGAAGATGAGACGGGCAGCAGCATTGAGGATAGATTGAAGTGGGGAGAGGCATTTTTGAGGGAGGCCAGATAGGAGGAGATTTCAGTAGTCTAATCTTGAGATGACTAGTGAGTGAATGAGGGTCTTAGTAGCATCCTGGGTGAGAAAGGGTCTGATCCTGGAGATGTTTTTGAGGTGGAAATGGCAGGTTTTAGAGAGGTACTGAATGTGTGGTTTGAAGTTAAGGGAGGAGTCAAGGATTACTCCAAGACATCGCACTTGGAGGCTAGAGGAGATAGTAGTGCTATCAATGGATAATGAAATTGTGGGAGGTGAGGTTATCCGGGAGGGAGAGAAGATGATCAGCTCAGTCTTAGACATGTTAAGTTTAAGAAAGCGCTGGGACATCCAGGAGGAGATAGCAGAGAGACAGTTGGAGATACAAATGAGGAGAGCAGGGGCGAGGTCAGGGGAGGAAAGGTAGATTTGAGTATCATCTGCGTAGAGATGATATTTTAAGTCAAAAGAGCTAATGAGCTCACCTAATGAGGATGTGTAGAGAGAGAAAAGGAGAGGCCCAAGAACAGAACCTTGGGGGACACCTACTGGTAGAGGAAGTGGGGGGGGGGGTGGAGTCATGAGAGGAGACAGAGAAGGAACGGTCAGAAAGGTAGGAGGACAGTCAGGAGAGAGTAGTATCACGCAAACCAAGGGAGTAAAGGATGTTCAGGAGGAGAGTGTGGTCTACAGTGTCAAAAGCAGCAGAAAGGTCAAGGAGAATAAGCAGAGAGTAGTGGCCCCTGGATTTCGTAGCAAGGAGGTCATTGCAGACTTTTGTGAGGGCAGTTTCAGTGGAGTGCTGAGAACGGAAACCAGACTGGAAAGGGTCAAGCAGTGAGTGGGAAGAAAGAAAGACAGTGAGGCGGTTGTAGACAATACGCTCAAGGAGTTTGGAGGCAAAAGGGAGAAGAGAGATGGATCGGTAGTTGGAGAGTGTCCTGATCCGGGTGTCTGGTCGCCATTTTCTACCAGTTAGGTGTCTCCTGAGATTGGCTCAGCGTGCCAGGCCCGGGTCATAACTATGTTTGGTTTCACATTTCATTTTTGTGTTACCCACAGCGCCGGTTCAGCGGCCTTCTTAGTGTTTTCACTTAGCTTAGTATGGCGCTCTCAGCCCCATCGCGGCCGTCACCACCGCACCCGTCACCCTGCCGCATGGAGTCTGAGTGTTGCATCCTCTGTGAACCGCGGCCGCCGCTGTCATCCCTGTGGCCGCTGTGCGTGTGGCGCGGAGTCTTCTACTGCCGCGGCCTCCACCACCATTGTTGTTTGGCACATGGTTCTTTCCCCTTCAAACTCTGTCAATGGGCGCAGCCATGTTGGATAAGTCACATGTCATTCTTTTTACCAATCCGCAGCGCTGCTGGTGCCTGTGTCAAGTTGTCAGCCAATGCCTGTTCACCAGCGGGTATAAATATCCTGTCCCAGCACCCAGGAAGTTGTCAGTGCTTCAATTGTCCTTCCAGTGATTCCAGTCTTCAGCTTCACTAGAGATTCTCCTGTGGCATACTCTGCAGTACAGCCTGACTCCCCTGTTATACTCTGTGGTGCAGCCTGCTTCTCCTGTGATAACTCCCTACAGTGCAGTCTGCTTCTCCTGTGATAACTCCCTGCAGTGCAGCCTGCTTCTCCTGTGATAACTCTCTGCAGTGCAGTCTGCTTCTCCTGTGATAAACTCTCTGCGGTGCAGTCTGCATCTCCTGTGATAACCCTCAGTGGTGCAGCCTGACTTTTCCTGCTATTGCACCCTGAGTTGGCAGAGTATATGTTTTGGCTAACAGTAGCTATTTTCCAGCGGAACTCTGTCACATGGGTAGTCATTCCGAGTTGTTCGCTCGTTGCTATTTTTAGCAGAATTGCTAATAGGCTAAAATCCGGCAGTTCTGCGCATGCGTATGCACAGCAGGGCGCACGTGCTAAGCAATTTTACACAAAACTATGCTATTTTTCTCACGGGCGAACAAAGCTTTTCAATCGCTCTGCTGATCATAGTGCGATTGACAGGAAGTGGGTGTTTCTGGGCGGAAACTGGACGTTTTAAGGGAGTGTGCTAAAAAACGCAGGCGTGCCAGGTAAAAACGCAGGAGTGGCTGGAGCAACGGAGGAGTGGCTGGCCGGACGCTGGGCGTGTTTGTGACGTCAAACCAGGAACTAAACGGACTGAGGTGATCGCAATCTAGGAGTAGGTCTGGAGCTACTCAGAAACTGCAAGGAAATACTTAATAGCAGAATTGCTAATCTTTCGTTAGCAATTCTGCTATGCTGAGATACACTCCCAGAGGGCGGCGGCTTTGCGTTTGCATTTCTGCTAAAAGTAGCTAGCGAGCGAACAACTCGGAATGAGGGCCATTATTCTGACTCAATAACTAGGCTGTAAGTGTAGTGTTCTTCAGACAGTTACTCTGGGTATATGTCTACATTAACCAGTACTCACACCGAGAGGCCTTGTCAGATAGTGTCAACTCAACTTTCGAAACATGTGTGAAGAATCCAGATGAGGGTTTATTTCAAGCTGATATTCTTGTAGTTATGCACAAAACAGCAGTAGGTGAAAAGATGATGATTTACCAGAGCTGGTCAGAATCTAAAATGGCAGACACACACAGAGCTGAGGACAGGATGAGGGCAGGACTAATGACATCAGAACCTGGCTACAGGAAATCAGGAGGGACAAATTTTTAACAAAATGCAAAGCTCTGCAATAAAAACATGACAACACATGAAACACATATATCGTGGGACATGACACTCCCCGTCTGAAATCTTTAGATTTCACGATAAATCAAACATTATAGTAATGTCCTTAGATAAAGTCCAGAACTAATCTTGCGACCAGTAAGACAAAAGAGAAAACCTGTAACAATAAACAACGATAACAATGTAACCCTATTTCTAATTACCATGGGATATAGGTATAATAGTGAATTTGAGTGCCTCCACCCAAGTCGGGTCCCTGTACAAATGAATTGAACAGAGTGTAAACGGGTAGACTTGAGAATACCCAATTGCAATAAGTTGTGTTGCTCAACTTTTAATTATATAGTAATATTCTAATATAATAACTCTTTTTAATTTACCTCCAGATTACCTTGGACACCGCTACTCTTCATTCTTTCAAGATCGTGGTAAGTATTCTAGTAGGTTGTTGAATTAACTGATACCAACAATGTTAAGCACGTCTAAAGTTATATTTACTATTCAATATATCCATAGCACAACACTTTGACTATGTAGTTAATCTCTAACAGTTGATTAGACTTAGTTTAAACATTAATCAATTACCCCTGTTCTTATACATATAATACTTTATAAATATCACACTAAGAAATAGATATAGAACCAGTAGATATACAATATAAGCTGTAACAATTGTTATAATTCACACACTTATTAATGCTATAATTGATGGGGCTGATATAGTCTAGATATTTATATATGTATATATATGCATATATATGTACTAAACCCCAAGTAGTAAATGCAAAGGTTTTAATTCCTTCTGAATGCTGAAGTCAATTAAATTTAAAGAAAGTGTAGCTATCCTGTAGTTTTCCTGTCTTCCTTATAGGTGGAGTATTACAATAGCCAGTGTAGAATTTAAGTTGAAGGAAGTCTAATTAAAAGTTTTCATCCTGGCATTTAGTCTCCTTGTATCCACTGAGGGTATCTCTTACTCCTTCCAATAATGTACTACACTCAATAATTACTTCCCAATGGTCCTTGCTTTCTTAATGAATAGATGTTAACAACTGGCTTCCTGTTTGGGTAATTTATTATCTCCCTTTTTGGGAGAATATTCCTTCGGGAGCCTGGTAATATTTCCTTCGGGAGAAAATCTGCAATAATAGTTATATATTAAGTTCACAGCACTGTATTTTAAGTAATACGGTGGTTTTATGCAGTTATTTTAAAGCAGACACTTTATGAAAAAAGGAAGGCAAATGAGAATTATAGTAATGGTGTCTCCCAATGCAGAAATCTGCGGCAATAATTATAACTGGAATATATATATATGTTAATATTCCTCAATAATGGTATAAGTTCCGTGTCGCTAAAACTATAATAGAATAAGTCAAGGGTTTCTCTTCGTAGGTTATCTATAGTATTTGATGTGGTACTCCTGCTGTACCCAGCGGCAAAGATTTGGTATATACCGACTACCTGTTGCGGGGAATCAAGCGTACCATCCTGCATCCATGTGTGTAAAACTCGGTTCCTCTGATGATAATATGGATTATATTGCTATTAGTATTGATACTGTATGACAGTGTTTAGTCTTTAATGTTTATAGCGTTAATTCACTGTCAATTATCCATAACCAATGGTTATTAGGCAAAGCAGGTTTTCTATAGTATTTAGTGACGCACTCAAGGATGTACCTTAGCGCCGGGTATTTGCCTCTCACTGTTGCGCAGTCACTGTGAAGTCCGTCCTGCTCTGCTCCCCCAGCTCCACGGCCAGCAACTATTCTCTTCCTCCTTGAAGATCGGAGACTCCCTCTGATACACGGAGACAGTACCAGCTCTCCGCGGTACAGTAAAAGCCTCCTGTATCGTCCCCGCACTCAGCCGCCGTCCTCCGTTCTTGCTCCGTGCCGCCCTCTGTGCAGCGCCGCTCTCACTCTCCCTGCCAGCACTAACCGTCCGGCCCCAACGTCTCTTTCTCTGACGTCTCTATCCGGGTCTCCTCTTGTGATCCTCGCTCTCCTTCTGCTCACGAGCCACCACTAGCCCACTTCAGATGAAGTATAAAACTCAGTCCCAGTCCAACACAGTAAAAATTAGTGGAAAGTCTTTTAACTTTAATAATAAAAAAAATGTATAACTTAACCTAATTATAATATAACATATACATTATATTTGATACTATATGTATAAAACATACTATTCATGCTACCATTCTAAAAGTACACATCATGCTACACTTCTCCCCCTGGGGACAGCCAGGTAATTATCTATGTTAAGCTAACATACCTCCAGACTGTCACCATAAGTTCTTTTCCCAAATTGATACCCTGTTGCCTTAATGGGTGGTATATTGCTTACATGCCCATAATAAGGCCATGAGTATACAACATTAGGGTGTACATACCGTGGTTCCTCACTAGGAATTCCTAACTTATCATATGTTAGTATTAATGGTGGTCTATGAGGTCGATTGGTTCTAATTCTTTGAGGTCTAGGTGGGATAGATTCACCCAAATCATCAACTTCAGATCTAGAAGAGTTCTCCCCTTCATTCCACTTCCCTTCATTATCATCATCCAACATATCCCACTCAACGGCAGTCTCACCCTGAATCAATGGATCTTCCATGATCAGGGAATCCTCTATTCTTTCCGCCATCCCAGACCCAGTGTATCCTCATTTCTCTTCTGGTATAAGTTCATTATAGAAGTACCCGGTCTGCTCTTGATCTGAATCGGAGTATACTGACTCGACCAAATCAATATTTTGTGGAGTACCAGAGTCCGATATTCTGGTGAGATTGGGTTCGCTCTTACGAGTTAATTTAGAGCACTCACTTGAACCTTCCTCAAATATAATATTTTGACCGACAGGTAATAAATTATGTCGGTGATAGGTAACTACTGGTCCCTTAGTCCCTTCTGGACTCAGTTGATAGACCGGAATTCCAGGCAGTTGTCGGATAATCGTGTAAGGGTTCTCCCTCCACCTATTTGCTAGCTTTTGTCTTCGAGGATTTCCCAGGCGGCGTACTAGTACTCTATCTCCAGGTAGCAGTACTTGTTCTACTACTTTGTTATCATACATTCGCTTGTTCTGTAAACCTCTTTTTACTGAGGCTTGATGAGCTAGTTCAAAAGCTTCTTTTAGCTCTTTCTTTAGTTTAGTAACATACTGGGTGTGATTGTGGGGCTGAGACCAAGTATTATTGGTCCCAAGACATACGTCAATCGGTAATCGTGCCTCTCGCCCAAACATCAAAAGGAACGGAGAGTATCCAGTAGTATCATTAACGGTGCAATTGTAGGCATGGACTAGTTGACAGACGTATTTTCTCCACTGATTTTTATCTTTCACATTTAGAGTTCCTAACATATCCAGCAACGTGCGGTTAAATCTCTCAGGCTGGGGGTCTCCTTGGGGATGATAAGGTGACGTCCTTGATTTCCGGATCCCACAACACCGACATAGTTCTTTAATTAGGTTGCTTTCGAAATCTCTCCCTTGGTCAGTGTGTATTCTAGCTGGCAATCCATAATTCACAAAAAACTTTTCCCACAAAGTTTTAGCCACTGTTATCGCCTTTTGATCCACGGTAACATACGCTTGTGCGTACCGGGTAAAATGGTCAGTTACTACCAAAACATTTCCCTCCTTCCCCGAAGGTCCTTCCAATGATAAAAAGTCAATACATATGAGCTCTAAGGGACCTGAACTATCCATATTTATTAACCTGGCCGACGGGGCAGGAATAGTTTTTCTCAATATGCAATTTCGACAATTTTTACAATATTGCTCTATATCTTTATTCATGAATGGCCAATAGACTCTTGTGGTGATTAACTGCTGTGTTTTCTCATATCCCAAGTGACCGTGATAATCGTGTAGGGAACTCAGCACCATAGGGATGTATACTGATGGTAACACTAACTGATATCGGATCTTCCCCTTTCGAGTCACTGTCTTCCGTTGTAATATCCCTTCTTTGATGATTAGCCATTTTCGTTGTCGTAATAGCGCTCGAGTTATATCCGATATCACATGTCCATTTTCTCTTGGACTTTGATTATTCAGACAATCAATAGCAGTGGCCAAATTAATGTCCTTCAATTGAGCTTCCCAAATCTGGTCTCTAGACATCACCTCGAGTCCCCCCATTTCAGCATGTGTTAACCCGCAGTACATCACTGGCACCGCCGCTGCAGATGCCCCCAGTGAACTAATAACATCTTGGGGTTTTTCTTGGATATAATTCATCTGATAGCATAGCCGTTGTAATGCTGGTGCAGGAACTTCCACCCAATCATCATTGGAGCTAATTGCTGCCGTTTTTGGACTTCTTGACAAAGCATCTGCATCAACGTTACTTGTCCATGGTCGATATTTTAACATGAAATTATAATTAGCCAATGCAGCCAACCATCGATGTCCGGTGGCATCGAGTTTAGCAGTGGTATTTATGTAGGTCAGAGGATTATTATCCGTATGTACAGTGAATTCCACTCCATAAAGATAGTCATGTAGCTTATCGACTACCACCCACTTTAGAGCAAGGAATTCAAGCTTGTGTACCGCATACTTTCTTTCACTATCCGAAAGACCTCGGCTAACATAGGCGATGGGTCGTAGCTTCTCTTGTTGACTCTGATACAATACCCCACCTAATCCATCGAAAGAAGCATCAATGTGCAGTTCATATGGTAGGGATGGGTCTGCATATGCTAGAATAGGGGCCTGAGTCAAACACCTTTTCAATTGAAGAAAAGCATCCTCACATTGACAGTTCCATCTCTCTCCAAACTCTTCTGATGGTTTAAAGTAAACCTTATCGGAACTGTGACATTTTCTTTTCCATCGATTACTATTCAGTGCATAACCCCGGGTTAAATCAGTGAGTGGTCGTGCTACTCTTGAATACTGGGGTACAAACCGACGATAGTATCCACAAAATCCTAAAAATGAACGCAGTTCTTTAAGGTTCTTTGGGCGTGGCCACTGAGATACAGCTTTGGTTTTATCCGGATCAGTGGCGACTCCTTCCCGGCTGACAATATGCCCCAGATATTTTACTGTGGTTTGACAAAACTTACATTTATCAATAGATAATTTGAGCCCCTTATGTTGTAGTCGATCTAGAACCTTAAGCAGTCGAGTGTTGTGTTCTTCGAGTGTCTTTCCGAAGACAATAATGTCATCAAGGTATACTAGTACCTCTCGGTAGCACATATCTCCTACCGTTTGTTCCATAGTGCGCTGGAAAGTAGCAGGAGCCCCTTTCACTCCTTGGGGCATCTTAAGAAATTCGAAAAACCCAATTGGGCAAATAAATGCGGTTTTAGCTCTATCTTCCGGATTCATGGGAATCTGGTAGTACCCACACCGCATATCTAATACTGAGAACCAGCGACTGCCTTGTAGGCAATCTAGAGCTTCTTTTACTCGAGGAACAGTATACTGGTCAGCAATCGTTCTGTTGTTTAGGGTCCGGTAATCAATGCATAGCCGTATATTACCGTTCTTTTTCCGAGCTACTACGATTGGTGATGCATAGGAACTTTCGGAATCGGCTATCACATGGTTCTCCAATAGATCCTTTAAATGTTTCCGAACATCATCAAAATTGGCTGGAGCAAGCCGACGTGACCGTTCTCGAAAAGGGGTAGTGTCATTTAATTTAATCTTATGTTCCACTCCAATTGCCGTTCCTAGATCCCATTCTTCAACTGAAAAAACCGCTCTTCGATTGATTAGTTCTCCTAATAGCTGTTCTTGTGCCGTCGGGGTTAGATCACTCTCTTGGAAGCATTTCTGTAATTTGTTAACAAAACTCTCATCATCTTGTCTTGTGCAATCAAACTCATAAATAGTAGAGCATATAGCTACTTCAGTATTAGCCGGATTTTGGATTCTATTGACTATAGCTCCATCCATTTCTTTAGTCAAATTGATTCCGTCTTGGGATAAGCACCAATCAGCAAGAGTACGGAATAAGTTCGAATTGGTCCCTACTATAATCGGTACAGCCTCTCGGTTTCCAGGGGGGTCAGGACAGATTAAAGCAATAAAGGGCAGGGGACTTGCGGAATTATTTAAATGTGGATGGAATTCAATATGGGTAGCAATATAACCCAAGTACGGATATTTTTGGTCACTCAACCCCCATATCACCAATCCATCCACAAGTAATAATAAGAATTTACTTACCGATAATTCTATTTCTCATAGTCCGTAGTGGATGCTGGGGACTCCGTCAGGACCACGGGGATAGCGGCTCCGCAGGAGACAGGGCACAAAAGCAAGCTTTTAGGATCACATGGTGTGTACTGGCTCCTCCCCCTATGACCCTCCTCCAAGCCTCAGTTAGGTACTGTGCCCGGACGAGCGTACACAATAAGGAAGGATCTTGAATCCCGGGTAAGACTCATACCAGCCACACCAATCACACCGTACAACTTGTGATTTGAACCCAGTTAACAGTATGATAACAACGAAGTAGCCTCTGAAAAGATGGCTCACAACAATAATAACCCGATTTTTGTAACAATAACTATGTACAAGTACTGCAGACAATCCGCACTTGGGATGGGCGCCCAGCATCCACTACGGACTATGAGAAATAGAATTATCGGTAAGTAAATTCTTATTTTCTCTAACGTCCTAGTGGATGCTGGGGACTCCGTCAGGACCATGGGGATTATACCAAAGCTCCCAAACGGGCGGGAGAGTGCGGATGACTCTGCAGCACCGAATGAGAGAACTCCAGGTCCTCTTTAGCCAGAGTATCAAATTTGTAAAATTTTACAAACGTGTTCTCCCCTGACCACGTAGCTGCTCGGCAGAGTTGCAATGCCGAGACCCCTCGGGCAGCCGCCCAAGATGAGCCCACCTTCCTTGTGGAGTGGGCATTTACAGTTTTAGGCTGTGGCAGGCCTGCCACAGAATGTGCAAGTTGGATTGTGCTACAGATCCAACGAGCAATCGTCTGCTTAGACGCAGGAGCACCCATCTTGTTGGGTGCATACAATATAAACAACGAGTCAGATTTTCTGACTCCAGCTGTCCTTGAAATATATATTTTCAATGCTCTGACAACGTCCAGTAACTTGGAGTCCTCCAAGTCGCTAGTAGCCGCAGGCACCACAATAGGCTGGTTCAAGTGAAACGCCGAAACCACCTTAGGGAGAAAATGAGGACGTGTCCGCAGTTCTGCCCTGTCCGAATGGAAAATCAGATATGGGCTTTTGTACGATAAAGCCGCCAACTCTGAAACTCTCCTGGCTGAAGCCAGGGCCAGTAGCATGGTTACTTTCCATGTAAGATACTTCAAATCTACAGATTTGAGAGGCTCAAACCAATGAGATTTGAGAAAATCCAAAACTACGTTTAGATCCCACGGTGCCACTGGGGGCACAATCGGGGGCTGTATATGTAGTACACCCTTGACAAAAGTTTGTACTTCAGGCACTGAAGCCAATTCTTTCTGGAAGAAGATTGATAAGGCCGAAATTTGAACTTTAATAGACCCCAATTTGAGGCCCATAGACAATCCTGCCTGCAGGAAATGTAGGAATCGACCCAATTGAAATTCTTCCGTTGGGGCCTTCTTGGCTTCACACCACGCAACATATTTTCTCCAAATGCGGTGATAATGTTGTGCGGTCACTTCCTTCCTAGCTTTAATCAAGGTAGGAATAACTTCCTCTGGAATGCCCTTTTCTTTTAGAATCCGGCGTTCAACCGCCATGCCGTCAAACGCAGTCGCGGTAAGTCTTGGAACATACAAGGTCCCTGCTGAAGCAGATCCCTTCTTAGAGGTAGAGGCCACGGATCCTCCGTGAGCATCTCTTGAAGTTCCGGATACCAAGTTCTTCTTGGCCAATCCGGAGCCACTAGTATTGTTCTTACTCCCCTTTTCCGAATAATTCTCAGTACCTTTGGTATGAGAGGCAGAGGAGGAAACACATACACTGACTGGTACACCCACGGTGTTACCAGAGCGTCCACAGCTATTGCCTGAGGGTCTCTTGACCTGGCGCAATATCTGTCCAGTTTTTTGTTGAGGCGAGACGCCATCATATCCACCTTTGGTTTTTCCCAACGGTTCACAATCATGTGGAAAACTTCCGGATGAAGTCCCCACTCTCCCGGATGAAGGTCGTGTCTGCTGAGGAAGTCTGCTTCCCAGTTGTCCACTCCCGGGATGAACACTGCTGACAGTGCTATGACATGATTTTCCGCCCAGCGAAGAATCCTTGCAGCTTCTGTCATTGCTCTTCTGCTTCTCGTGCCGCCTTGTCTGTTTACGTGGGCGACTGCCGTGATGTTGTCCGACTGGATCAACACCGGCTGACCCTGAAGCAGCGGTTTCGCCAAGCTTAGAGCATTGTAGATCGCTCTTAGCTCCAGTATATTTATGTTAAGAGACGTCTCCAGGTTTGACCATACACCCTGGAAGTTTCTTCCCTGTGTGATTGCTCCCCAGCCCCGTAGGCTGGCATCCGTAGTCACCAGGACCCAGTCCTGTATGCCGAACCTGCGGCCCTCTAACAGATGGGCACTCTGCAACCACCACAGGAGAGACAACCTTGTTCTTGGTGACAGTGTTATCCGCTGATGCATGTGCAGATGCGATCCGGACCATTTGTCCAGCAGATCCCACTGAAATGTTCGTGCATGGAATCTGCCGAATGGAATTGCTTCATAAGAAGCCACCATCTTTCCCAGGACTCTTGTGCATTGATGTACTGACACATTTCCTGGTTTTAGGAGGTTCCTGACAAGTTCGGATAACTCCCTTGCTTTCTCCTCCGGGAGAAACACCTTTTTCTGAACCGTGTCCAGAATCATTCCCAGGAACAGCAGACGTGTTGTCGGGGTCAATTGAGATTTTGGAAGATTCAGAATCCACCCGTGTTGTTGAAGCACTACTTGGGTTAGTGCTACACCGACTTCCAGCTGTTCTCTGGACTTTGCCCTTATCAGGAGATCGTCCAAGTAAGGGATAATTAATACGCCTTTTCTTCGTAGAAGAACCATCATTTCGGTCATTACCTTGGTAAAGACCCGAGGTGCCGTGGACAAACCAAACGGCAGCGTTTGAAACTGATAATGACAGTCTTGTATCACGAACCTGAGATACCCTTGGTGTGAGGGGTAAATTGGGACATGCAGATAAGCATCTTTTATGTCCAGGGACACCATGAAGTCCCCTTCTTCCAGATTCGCTATCACTGCTCTGAGTGACTCCATCTTGAACTTGAATTTCTGTATGTACAGGTTCAAGGATTTCAGATTTAGAATAGGTCTTACCGAACCGTCCGGCTTCGGTACCACAAATAGTGTGGAATAATACCCCTTTCCCTGTTGTAGGAGGGGTACCTTGACTATCACCTGCTGAGAATACAGCTTGTGAATGGCTTCCAATACCGTCGCCCTTTCTGAGGGAGACGTTGGTAAAGCAGACTTTAGGAACCGGCGAGGGGGAGACCTTTCGAATTCCAACATGTAACCCTGAGATACTATCTGCAGGATCCACGGGCCCACCTGTGAGCGAGCCCACTGATTGCTGAAAATCTTTAGTCGACCCCCGACCGCTCCTGAGTCCGCTTGTAAAGCCCCAGCGTCATGCTGATGGCTTTGTAGAACCCGGGGCGGGCTTCTGGTCCTGGGCAGGGGCTGCTTACTGCCCTCTCTTACCCTTTCCTCTGCCTCGGGGCAGATAAGACTGTCCTTTTGCCCTCTTGTTTTTATAGGAGCGAAAGGACTGCGGCTGAAAAGACGGTGTCTTTTTCTGTTGGGAGGGGGTCTGAGGTAAAAAAGTGGATTTGCCGGCAGTTGCCGTGGCCACCAGATCCGATAGACCGACCCCAAATAATTCCTCTCCTTTATATGGCAATACTTCCATATGCCTTTTGGAATCCGCATCACCTGACCACTGTCGCGTCCATAAACTTCTTCTGGCAGATATGGACATCGCACTTACTCTCGATGCCAGAGTGCAAATATCCCTCTGAGCATCTCACATATAAAGAAACGCATCCTTTAATTGCTCTAGAGTCAATAAAATACTGTCCCTATCCAGGGTATCAATATTTTCAGTCAGGGAATCCAACCACACTACCCCAGCACTGCACATCCAGGCTGAGGCTATTGCTGGTCGCAGTATAACACCAGTATGTGTGTATATACTCTTCAGGGTAGTTTCCAGCCTCCTATCTGCTGGATCCTTGAGGGCGGCCGTATCAGGGGACGGCAACGCCACTTGTTTTGATAAACGTGTGAGCGCTTTATCCACCCTAGGGGGTGTTTCCCAGCGCGCCCTAACCTCTGGTGGGAAAGGGTATAATGCCAATAACTTCTTAGAAATTAGCAGTTTTCTATCTGGGTTAACCCACGCTTCATCACACACGTCATTTAATTTCTCTGATTCTGGAAAAGCTACAGGTAGTTTTTTCACCCCCCACATAATACCCCTTTTTGAGGTACCTGCAGTATCAGAGATCTGCAAAGCCTCCTTCATTGCCGTGATCATATAACGTGTGGCCCTATTGGAAAATACGTTTGTTTCTTCACCGTCGACACTAGATTCATCTGTGTCGGTACCTGTGTCGACTGACTGAGGTAAGGGACGTTTTACAGCCCCTGACGGTGTCTGAGACGCCTGAGCCGGTACTAACTGGTTTTCCGGCCGTCTCATTTCGTCCACTGACTTTTGTAATGTACTAACATTGACACGTAATTCCATAACTAAAGCCATCCATTCCGGTGTCGACTCCCTAGGGGGTGACATCACCATTACCGGCAATTGCTCTGCCTCCACACCAACATCGTCCTCATACATTTCGACACACACGTACCGACACACAGCAGACACACAGGGAATGCTCTTATCGAAGACAGGACCCCCTTAGCCCTTTGGGGAGACAGAGGGAGAGTTTGCCAGCACACACCAAAAGCGCTATAAAATGTATATAAACAACCCTAAAAGGTGTTGTTTCTGTTATATGCGCTTTTAATATATAAATATCGCCAAAATATGCCCCCCTTCTCTTTGTTACCCTGTTTCTGTAGTGCAGTGCAGGGGAGAGTCCTGGGAGCCTTCCTCACAGCGGAGCTGAGCAGGAAAATGGCGCTGAGTGCTGAGGAGAATAAGCTCCGCCCCCTTTTCGGCGGGCTTTTCTCCCGGGTTTTGAGATATCTGGCCTGGGTTAAATACATACATATAGTCTTAATGGCTATATGTGATGTATTCTTTGCCA
Organism: Pseudophryne corroboree; assembly: GCF_028390025.1. Taxonomy (NCBI): domain Eukaryota; kingdom Metazoa; phylum Chordata; class Amphibia; order Anura; family Myobatrachidae; genus Pseudophryne; species Pseudophryne corroboree. Next base: position 348,994,445 of record NC_086452.1, on the reverse strand, counting down.
TCAAAGGTATTAAATATTGCTGCCCAGGGCGCCCCCAGCAGCGCCCTGCACCCTCCGTGACTGGTCAGTGTGAAGTGTGTAGCAACAATGGCGCACAGCTGCCGTGCTGTGCGCTACCTTCATGAAGACTGAAGAGTCTTCTGCCGCCTGTTTCCGGACCTCCGATCTTCAGCATCTGTAAGGGGGATCGGCGGCGCGGCTCCGGGACGAACCCCAGGGTGACCTTTGTTCCGACTCCCTCTGAAGCTATGTCCAGTAGCCTAAGACTCCAATCCATCCTGCACGCAGGTGAGTTGAAAATCTCTCCCCTAAGTCCCTCGATGCAGTGAGCCTGTTGCCAGCAGGACTCACTGAAAATAAAAAACCTAAAAACTTTTTCTAAACAGCTCTTTAGGAGAGCCACCTAGATTGCACCCTGCTCGGACGGGCACAAAAACCTAACTGAGGCTTGGAGGAGGGTCATAGGGGGAGGAGCCAGTACACACCATGTGATCCTAAAAGCTTGCTTTTGTGCCCTGTCTCCTGCGGAGCCGCTATCCCCGTGGTCCTGACGGAGTCCCCAGCATCCACTAGGACGTTAGAGAAATGGGTATATCTGACAAATGTTGCTGATACCAACTCTCAAAGATTATTGAGACCTGGGATCCACTATCCAATAACACTCTACATAACTGACCATTTATAGCTGCAGATATCACAGGGGCCTGTCCCATCATCCTATCAGGGAGGATAGTAGGCCACCCCCATTGCACATACCACTATTGTCCGGGAGTCGATGCGGGGTTCATCGACGTCCCTCCCTGGTTTTCCGACGGAGTAGTATTTCTTCTATCAATAGTGTCCGTACTCATTCCATAATTTCCCATTTGTGGGCACTCAAAGGATCGATGTCCCATCTGGCCACACCGATAACAGATGACTTGATCTCTATTCTCCATTCGTCTAGCATTTCCTCTCCCCCTCCCACGACTGTCTAGTAACGAGACATTTCTCTGTAGTGTTATTATTTGATCAAGTTTCTTATTTTGTTCTTCTAATAGTTTATATAGTTTTTCGTTTGGGGAGAGAACATTGGAGGGGGTTTCAGCCGGTGATGGCAATACAACTTTTACCCTTTTTAAACTTCTTTCCCTATTCTCTATTTGGACTTCTTCCAATTTCACATCTTTAATCAGTTCACTCAAAGTAGGTGGTCTGGCTCCGGGTCCACTACACCTAAGTCGTTGAGCCACCGGATCGGTAGTTAGTGCTCCTCTCAATAATTGTTTGAAGCGTCGCTCATCAATTTCCGATGACTGGATTCCTCCTTTATCTAGGAGCTTGTATAGAATCTTGTCTATCCGATAGATAAAATTAGTGAGATTTTCCGTAGGTTCTTGGTAAGTCTGATTTAAGCGTACCAATATATCTCCTAGGTCCTCCAATGTTCCAAATGAGTAATCAAGGGCATTAAAGTAATCTTTCAAAGTGGCATTTGGATTACTACGGCGAGTGGCATGTATGATTCCCATAGCAGGGCCCCTTAAGCTTTCTACAATCCGCTGTTTTTTTATGTGTTCGGGACAACGCCACTCTTCGGAATGTTGGATAGCAGCCTCCCGCCAAGCATCATATCCTTCTTCCCCGGTGGGTATAGGAAGTATTCCTGAAAATACTCGGAGTCTTCTGTAACCTCCTTCATAGTGCCAACGTTCGAAATGGCTAACTACTTTATCCATAACAGTTTCAACTTGCGGCTCTAATTCTCACTAGTGGTATCTTTAGATAGATCTTTAAGCATAGATGTTTGTGATTCATCCCCTCAGCGTTGGGAATTGTCTTCTGGTAATACTACTCTCTCCCCCAACCTGGTAGGCTCAGAACCTCCCCTATCACTATCAATAATATCTCTAGGCCACATTATTTGCCATCTCCTACTCACTTCTCCTCCTACCATCACATTGGCTGGAATCAGAGACGAATCTAAATATTCTTTAGTAGTTATCAATACGGCCCTAATCTCTCCGGTCTCTCTCTTCCATTTATCCACTAGGATTGGCACTTTTACGCCCCATAGTTTCTGTACTTCTGTAAGCACCTCTGCATCAGTAAATCCTACAAAGTTTCCCACAATACATAAACTGCATTATATATTTACACCATGGTCATTACACCAGCGATAAATATCGTGTTCAGTTATAGCTTCCATGATAGATGAACAGGTAAGTATGTTATTATTTAAGCCCTCAGGATCTCAGCAGTGCCTCCACTTGTAACCCTATTTCTAATTACCATGGGATATAGGTATAATAGTGAATTTGAGTGCCTCCACCCAAGTCGGGTCCCTGTACAAATGAATTGAACAGAGTGTAAACGGGTAGACTTGAGAATACCCAATTGCAATAAGTTGTGTTGCTCAACTTTTAATTATATAGTAATATTCTAATATAATAACTCTTTTTAATTTACCTCCAGATTACCTTGGACACCGCTACTCTTCGTTCTTTCAAGATCGTGGTAAGTATTCTAGTAGGTTGTTGAATTAACTGATACCAACAATGTTAAGCACGTCTAAAGTTATATTTACTATTCAATATATCCATAGCACAACACTTTGACTATGTAGTTAATCTCTAACAGTTGATTAGACTTAGTTTAAACATTAATCAATTACCCCTGTTCTTATACATATAATACTTTATAAATATCACACTAAGAAATAGATATAGAACCAGTAGATATACAATATAAGCTGTAACAATTGTTATAATTCACACACTTATTAATGCTATAATTGATGGGGCTGATATAGTCTAGATATTTATATATGTATATATATGCATATATATGTACTAAACCCCAAGTAGTAAATGCAAAGGTTTTAGTTCCTTCTGAATGCTGAAGTCAATTAAATTTAAAGAAAGTGTAGCTATCCTGTAGTTTTCCTGTCTTCCTTATAGGTGGAGTATTACAATAGCCAGTGTAGAATTTAAGTTGAAGGAAGTCTAATTAAAAGTTTTCATCCTGGCATTTAGTCTCCTTGTATCCACTGAGGGTATCTCTTACTCCTTCCAATAATGTACTACACTCAATAATTACTTCCCAATGGTCCTTGCTTTCTTAATGAATAGATGTTAACAACTGGCTTCCTGTTTGGGTAATTTATTATCTCCCTTTTTGGGAGAATATTCCTTCGGGAGCCTGGTAATATTTCCTTCGGGTGAAAATCTGCAATAATAGTTATATATTAAGTTCACAGCACTGTATTTTAAGTAATACGGTGGTTTTATGCAGTTATTTTAAAGCAGACACTTTATGAGAAAAGGAAGGCAAATGAGAATTATAGTAATGGTGTCTCCCAATGCAGAAATCTGCGGCAATAATTATAACTGGAATATATATATATGTTAATATTCCTCAATAATGGTATAAGTTCCGTATCGCTAAAACTATAATAGAATTAGTCAAGGGTTTCTCTTCGTAGGTTATCTATAGTATTTGATGTGGTACTCCTGCTGTACCCAGCGGCAAAGATTTGGTATATACCGACTACCTGTTGCGGGGAATCAAGCGTACCATCCTGCATCCATGTGTGTAAAACTCGGTTCCTCTGATGATAATATGGATTATATTGCTATTAGTATTGATACTGTATGACAGTGTTTAGTCTTTAATGTTTATAGCGTTAATTCACTGTCAATTATCCATAACCAATGGTTATTAGGCAAAGCAGGTTTTCTATAGTATTTAGTGACGCACTCAAGGATGTACCTTAGCGCCGGGTATTTGCCTCTCACTGTTGCGCAGTCACTGTGAAGTCCGTCCTGCTCTGCTCCCCCAGCTCCACGGCCAGCAACTATTCTCTTCCTCCTTGAAGATCGGAGACTCCCTCTGATACACGGAGACAGTACCAGCTCTCCGCGGTACAGTAAAAGCCTCCTGTATCGTCCCCGCACTCAGCCGCCGTCCTCCGTTCTTGCTCCGTGCCGCCCTCTGTGCAGCGCCGCTCTCACTCTCTCCTGCCAGCACTAACCGTCCGGCCCCAACGTCTCTTTCTCTGACGTCTCTATCCGGGTCTCCTCTTGTGATCCTCGCTCTCCTTCTGCTCACGAGCCACCACTAGCCCACTTCAGATGAAGTATAAAACTCAGTCCCAGTCCAACACAGTAAAAATTAGTGGAAAGTCTTTTAACTTTAATAATAATTTTTTTTTATAACTTAACCTAATTATAATATAACATATACATTATATTTGATACTATATGTATAAAACATACTATTCATGCTACCATTCTAAAAGTACACATCATGCTACAACAAGAAATAAGTTCAGTCGAAGTCTTGAGGCTAAAGGTCTTGAAGCTTGTAATCCATAACAGTAGGAAAATGTTAGATCAAGTTCCAAGTACTAAATCCATCTTCGGATTGGGGAAGCCGCAACTTGCAAACACTTCCACCAACCCACAGTATGATCCAAATAATAAGGTGTCGATGGTATATCATAACTGGAAGTTTGAGGTAGAATACTTCCCATCATGAGGTAAATCTAGTAGTCATGTCCTTCTTTATGTGATATCTTCCTTTGGAAGAAGAAGTACCAGTTCAGTGATTGGACAGAAGAAAACTTTGGCAGAGTCTCCTTTGGTCACTTTAACTTCTACCTTACGAGTCTTTCCATCGTCGCTGGGAACAACCTTGGTGATAAGTCCCATTGGCCTATCATTGCGATGGGCCTCTTTATCCTTTAAAAGAACAAGGTCACCGATCTGGAGGTTGGGTTTTGACATCTGCCATTTGTGACGACTTTGAAGCATATGTAAATACTCTGTCTTCCAGCGATGCCAAAACACATTGGACAGGTGTTGAACCTGTTTCCACTGACGTCTATTAATGTCCTTTGAAAAGCAGTGAGCAGTGTGGATTAGGGGAGCAGCAGCTCGTATTAAGGATGACCAACTTGAGAAGCGCTCAAAACGGTGTGACTTCAGCTTCAATTTTGTAGTCACGGTAGTGTAGAGCGTGGAGCTTGTAGGCCTAATTTCTTTGTCGGACTCGGGATCGACCAGCCCATAGTTGGTATTTGTAGGAGGTAAGCAGGGATCATCATATAAGAATCTTGGAGGTAACAACCACATGTCACAAAGGTTGGGTGCTGGTGAAGGTCTTGTTCCACGATCAGCTGGATTAAGGCTAGTGGTGATGTGATGCCAGTGCTCAGGAGTGGAGAAACTTCTGATGCGTTCTACTCTGTTGCTGACGTATACATAGAATTGTTTTGTTTGGTTTGGTTGTGTATATAACCAAGCACGACTTTGCTATCTGTGTAGAATGCAAATGAATCAATTGGAACATCCAGTTCATTCTTTATAACTTCAGCAATTTCTACTGCTAGCACAGCTGCACAAAGCTCGAGTCTTGGTACAGAGTGTGCAGGTTTTGGAGTTAATTTGGCTTTACCCAGGACAAATGCAGTGTAGTGTGTTGTTGGTTTCAAAGATCCTCAGGTAGACTACTGCGGCTATGGCTTCCATTGATGCATCTGAGAAAATGTGGATTTCTCTCCTGGTGGCAGCTGAAAGGGAGCTGGGAGTGTAACAATGTGGTATTTGGAGTTGTTCTAATATCTTCAACGACTTCTTCCACGTCTCCCACCTTTGTTGTTGCTCAATAGGTAATGGAGTGCCCCACTCTAAGTTCACCTTGGTTAACTGTCTCAGAAACATCTTGCCATGAATGGTGACTGGAGCTACAAATCCAAGAGGATCATAGATACTGTTTATGACAGATAAAACTCCTAATTTGGTGAAAGGTTTCTCATAGCCTGATACTTGGAATGTAAATATGTCTTGTTTAATGTCCCAGAGCAAGCCTAGGCTGCGTTGTATGGGAGGAACATCAGAACCAAGATCAAGATCTTTGAAGTTGGTGGCATGATCATCCGAAGGAAATGCTTCCATTACTTTCTGGTTGTTGGAGATAATCTTGTGGAGCCTGAGGTTTGCTACAGAAAGCATTTCTTGTGTTCTGGTGAGGAGATCGATTGCCTCTTCACTTGTGGGTAGGGATTTAAGTCCGTGATCAACATAGAAGTTCTTTTCAACAAAATGATGAGCATCAGATCCATAGCCCTTCTCACCTTCCTTGGCTGTTCTCCTGAGTCCATAGATTGCTACAGCAGAAGGGCTGTTGCCAAATACATGTACTTTCATCCGGTAATCTATGACTTCATTATCGACGTTGTCTTTGTGCCACAGGAACCTCAGGTAGTTCCGATTGTCTTCCCTGACTATTATGGAATGGAACATTTGCTGGATGTCAGCTACTACTGCCACAGGCTCTTCTCTAAAGCGAATTAGCACTCCTATGAGGCTGTTGTTTAGGTTTGGCCCAGTAAGGAGCAGATTGTTGAGGGAGACATCATCATACTGAGCGATGGAATCAAAAACCACTCTAATTTGATTGGGTTTCCGTGGGTGATACATGCCAAAGGATGGAAGGTACCAGCATTCTTCTCCTTCCTTTACTCGTGGTGCAGGTTCTGCGTGATCTCTGTCAAATATGTTTTGCATGAAATCCACAAAATGTTTTTCCATCTCTGGTTTCCACTTTACAGTTCGTTTTAAAGAGGAAAATCTAGCAACTGCATGCTGTAGATTGTTTGGTAGTTTAACTCTTGGAAAGCGGAAGGTTAAAGGTGCTACCCAGCTGTTGGAATCGTCTTGAGTGAAATCTTTGTCCATTATCTTGAGAAATTCTTTATCTTCTCTCGCAGATGCTAACTTGTTGTCCTCACTTGTTGAATTGAACACTGTCGATCCGAGACTGTCATCCCAAGACAGGACCATGTACATGTTATCTTGATGGCTATGCTGCGAATTACTGCTGCCCAGCTTCTCTTTCACCCAGTAATGATGTGGGCATGGCTGAAAACAGGTGCTGCGATCATTAAGCAAGATGTTTGTCTTGAATGAGGAAATCTTGGTAGGCGTCTTCATCTTGTCTACACAGACATTGCCTATGATAACCCAGCCTAGATCAAGACGTTGGGCAAATGGAGCATCATTTGGTCCATTGATGTGTTGACGTACTTTATGTACCCTGAGAATGTCTCTACCAAGCAGAAGTACGATCTTTGCATTTTTGTCAAGGGTTGGTATTTCATTGGATATAGGCCTTAGGTGAGTGTGGTGAAGAGCGGCCTCTGGCATAGGAATCTCCTCTTTGTTGGATGGTATCTCATCACATTCAACAAGTGTGGGTAAGGGTATCTCAAGATTGTCCTTGAGAGAAGCTACAACCAGTCCACTGGCTCTTCTTCCAGATTCTTCTGTAATTCCACTACAGGTACCCAAGGTGTAAGTGTAAGCATCTCCCTTTAAGTTTAACAGATCAAAGAGTTCTGATCTTGGGAGTGATTGGTTGCTCTCGTCGTCCAAGATGGTGTACACCCTTAGAGTCTTTTCTGGCTGTCCCTTGGGGTATACTTTGACTAGACATATCTTTGCACAAGACTTGTCCCGGAGATCTTCCCCACAGACTTTAGTGCATGAAGAAGATACAGTTGTAGGACTTGCTGTTTGATCTGCATTCTCCCCGCCATGCCTTGGTGCAGAGGGGAAATGTGCAGGGGGTGTAGTATTGGGATGTGATGGGTGCAGTGCCTGCACGTGGTCCTCACAGCCGCACTCTATGCACTTAATAGCAGTTTTACAGTCCTTAGCAAAATGTTCAGTAGAAGCACAACATCTGAAACATACCCCAAAATTCTTTAGAAGTTCCTTGCATTCCTGGAGGGGTTTCTTTCTGAAACCGATGCATTTCTTGAGGGGATGTGGCTTCTTATGAATGAGACACATGCGGTTGGGGTTTTCGATCCTATCACCTTGGTTGCTCTTGACAGGAGCTGATGCTGGTGTGGGAAGGATTTCAGTCTTTTTCACCGATACTGGACCTCTGTGGTTGTTGTAGTTAGAGCGTGGGCTGTCAAACTTGGGGGTAGGTGAACCAGGATGACTTGACTCACTGTAGGAGAAGCTTGGGTCATTCTTGGATTCTGCAATGTTCTTGACAAACTCACAAAAGTAAGAAAAGGGGGGAAAGGAGACTCGATTTTCTCTTTTATATCTTGACCCAAGTGTAGTCCACCTTTCTTGAATACCGTATGGCAGCTTTGAAACTATTGGGTTTACCCCATGAGCTGTGTCCAGGTAACTGAGGCCAGGTAAGTGAGTGTCTATTTTGGCCAGCTGGAGTTCAAAGAGTAGGTCACTGAGCTCTTGGAATTTCTCATTGTCCTTGCCGGATATTTTTGGAAAATCCCGCAGCCGTTTGAACAGAGCATTCTCTATGGCTTCAGGACTTCCAAAGCTTCGTTCTAACCTTTCCCAAGCAGCAATGAGGCCTGCCGCAGGATTATCAATGTGGACGGATCTGAGTCTCTTGACACGTTCTGTAGACTGTGGGCCCAGCCACGTGATCAGCAGATCTAGTTCTTCAGCAGCAGTAATACCAAGGTTATTAGTTGTGGATCTGAAGACACATTTCCAACCTCTGTAGTTCTCAGGCTGGTCATCAAACCTAGTGAGGCTGGTCTTAATAAGTTCACGACGAACCATGAATCTTGCAAAGTCTGACATGTCTGTTTTCTCTGACTTTGGGCAAAGAATTGCAGGCTGAGTAGTGCTGTTCATATTATTTGTAGTGTTCTGGGTAAGAGACATAGGGAGATAGGGCAGTGCATAGGCATTCAGCCTAAGAGCTGGTTTAAGGTCTGTAGGTCTCGCTGCATGTGGAACTGTGTGGTTGCCAGGGATTTGGTGACTTAGTGGCATATTGGGTTGTGACCAGGCATTTGTATATTGGGTTTGTTGAGGTGTTGGGCCTTGGTGCACTGTGGTGTGTGAAAATGGGTCAGGATGACCAAGTGATTGTGCATTGTACTGACCTTGGATGTGGCGTGTTGTATAGGGACCGGAGTCTTTTTGTTCTGGAAGGATGTCCCCTGGAAGGATGTCCGCACTGTCAGGAATGTTTGCAGCAATCAGGGGTTCACTGTTTTGACTTAGTACGTAGTCTCTTGTGCACTTAAGAGGATCCTCCACATCCACTTCACTTGAACTGATGCTGTCCCTTTCACTTCCACTGCCAGCTTGTTCCAAAACCTTTAACTGTACCATTGCTGTGGCATACTCACATTGTTTCTCTAGAGCTTCTATTTCTGCTCTTTCACGTGCTGCTTTAGATTCCATTTCTGCTCTTTCACGTGCTGCTTTAGATTCCATTTCTGCTCTTTCACGTGCTGCTCTAGATTCCATTTCTGCTTTCTGTTGTGCAAAATCGGCTTGTATTTTAGCAGTTTCTGCTTCTGCACGTGCATTTATAAGTTGTTCGCTGAGCATGGAATATTTTGAGCTTCGTGACTTAGATGATCGTTTTGAACGCCTGGTGGACACAGAAATGCGTGATGATGTTTCCAATAATTGTGCAATTCTGGCTGCTGTCTTAGACTTAACTTCACGCAATAGACTGTCTCGATCCAAATTAAGACGATTAAAGTTTTGCAGTTCTTCTAAAGAATCCTGGCTGTCCGTACAGGGAGAAAGTATGCCATTCGGTTCCCATTATCATGTAAGTCTAAGTTTGTCGTGTATATGCTGACCTGCCCATGTGGGTTGGCGTATGTGGGAAAAACAGACTGTGAGTTCAGAATACGTATGGCCCAACACAGGTATGCGATAAGGGAAGCCATCAAATCTGGACAAAGTGAGCAGCCTGTTGCAAGGCATTTTGCGCAGGCTAGGCACAATGTAGCTACATTAAGGTATAAACTGATCGATCATGTCCCGCGATCTATAAGAGGCGGGGACAGATCTAAAAAATTGTTGCAGGTGGAGGCTATGTGGATTAATAAACTAAATACTATTTTTCCCAAAGGTCTTAACGAAACGATTAATTTCAAATGTTTCTTGTAACACATAGGTTCATAGGGTCATTGGAGTGAGACTGTCAAGGTTTAAATATCTATAAGAGGTTGACCTATATTAGGGTAATTCATCATAAAATAATAAGAGGTAAGAAATCTCCTCAGAAAATAATAGTATAGAGCCGTAATGTCTGTGGTATAAATAATGACAGGGCGGATGATGTAAATTTTATTATATTGTGTTAATATGATTGTTTTTTTGTGTGGGCATGTTTTGTTATGAACTGCTACGATGTTTGGTGCACTGTTATTTACATGGTAACTATGGTTACTCTGTTCACAGCTCCAATGCGCTGGCTGGTCGGACCGGGATGTCGTCACTTCCGGTGAGACAGATCCGGAATCCGGGCGACGCAGGTGGAGGCTGAACGGAGCGTCCTCGTGGGTTAAGGTATTTAAACACTGTATTCTGTACATGTTGGTTATCCAGACGAAGGGTCTGCGTACCCTGAAATGTAGAAACTTACAATAAATGTTTTATGCACTTTATTCCAAGTCTCTGAGTGCCGCCGCTTTCTGGAATGTATATATATATATATATATATATATATATATAATATTTAGAATCCATTATAATTAATTTGTAATTACGTTGGTGGCACAGTGGAAATATAATTGGGGGGCAGTGGGTACATTGGTGGGGCAGTGGATGGAGACGTTGAGCGGTCAGCGTCTCCCCTCCAGTGGTTCCTGTCAGCGGCTCAGCTACAATGAAGCCGCTGGCGGGGAGGGAGACGCTGGAGGGGAGACGCGCTGAGTAGTCAGTTGCTCCCATTAGCGGCCTCAGATATGAAGCCGCTGGCGGGGAGGGAAGCCGCTGGAGGGGAGGGAGAACACATTGTGGACTTCGCTCATCGCGGCTCCGTACACACACGCGGTGATGAGCGATGTCACAAGTGACATTGCTCACATTGCGCATGCTGCAGGGGCGACCGCCAAACTGCAATCAACGAGTGCGGGTGCGGGCATCGTTGATTGCAGGACCATACACTCTAGACGATGTGAATGATATATCATTCACAATTGTCTGTATTGGCCATACTGGCCCAAATAATCATCTAGTGTGTATGGCCCTTTATGTTATGTATTGATTGTAAATTTACCAGATTCAAGATCTTTAGAATGTGCTGTCTTGTGAACTGTCTATTTGAGATTAGCACTCTTTAGTTATAGGTTATCTATCATTGCTATTTAAACCTGTTTGTTCACTCCATGATGGTGCAGTGTTTGTTCAATAAGTCGTTGTCTTGGCAGTTTTCCACAGCTGCTCACTATTACCTTTCCGGTATTCAATACTATCACAATACACATTATTACAGCCATTTCGTGAGGGCCCTATGTATAGTTACCAACCAGAGCAATGATGTTACAGTCCTAATGAGAACATAAGTTGCCAAGCAGCAGACTCCTGCTTTTGAGATAAGACGTGCAATGAATCCCTAGAAATAAGGAGATACTGACAAAAAGGTTACTTCTTTTATTAAAATTTGACATAATTTGAATTATTACAAAATCATGCTGGAAGCACCTGACAAAATATAAATAATAATGGTGATCTCCTGCCCCTGCACACAAGCCCTAAAGATCTCACTGCTCACATTCATGGCCATAAACAGAAGGCTGCAAATGTTCAAGCTATTGTGGCTGAGCACAGCAATCTTCCCCTCAGCTGTGATTGGCCTTCTTTTTGGACCTCCTTTCCTGAAAGAGCAGGGTGTGTGACAACATGATTCTTGTCCTTATGCGTCATCACGTAAAACCATTCAATTGCTATGTGCCATTGCAATCGATACAGGCCTGATGATGCCTCTTGCATTATCAAGGACCTGCCTACTTTAGCGCCAAGGTTACCAGCAGGGGCGTAGCAAAAACTTTGCAGGCCTCATGGCAACATTTTGAAGGAGTCCCTGTCCCAATGCTTCTAGAGAGACAACTCTCCGCAGCAGTTGATAATGTTAGAGCCACATGACAGTGCCCTAGTTTATTTTCTGAGCCATTGTAGGCGTGACAGTACATATTATGCAACACAGTACCCCCAATTCACATTATGACATAGTGTTTCCAGTTCAAATGATGTGACTTTACAGTGCCCCCAGTTCATATTATGCCACACTTAAGTGCCTCCACTTTATATTGTGCTACATTACAGTGCCCCACTTCATATTATGTAACATAATGCCCTCCAGATCATTTTATACCACATAACAATGAGCAGGTCCAGGGGCATAACTATATATATTGTTGGCCCCAAGGCAAAAGTTTGTAAGTGGACCTATGTAACACCCAATGGTGAAAAATGTATATACAGTAACACATGTAACTGTGACAGGGAAAGTGGGCCCCTCGCAGCTCAGGGCCTCAAGAATCACCAGTCTTGCAAAAGCTTACCCATGCAATGCGTACTCAAACCTATTTCATATAGATTGTCTTTTGCTATTGAAATCTCAGGAGGGTGATTACAGAAAAAAAATATGAAAAATGTCTTATGATTTGAATTAATTACTTTTTCATTTAATAATCAAATTCACATTTTTATATACTTTGTTTTTTTAATATGAATTTTGTTCTCTTTTTTATTTTTTGTTAGAGGAAATAAAAAGTTCAAAGGGGCTTATTTATCATTTAGTATTCGTGGCATATCCCCCCCCTAAAACGGGTGTGGTATTGAAAGTCGACAGTAACTAGGTCGACAATGTCTAGGTCGACCACTATTGGTCGACAGTAACTAGGTCGACAGGGTGTCTAGGTCGACAGGGTCTTTAGGTCGACATGTTCTAGGTCGACAGGTCAAAAGGTCAACATGAGTTTTTAATGTTATTTTGGTGTCGTTTTCTTCGTAGAGTGACCAGGAACCCCAATTAGTGCACCACGTCCCCTCGCATGGCTCGCTTCGCTTGCCATGCTTCGGGCATGGTGCCTTTGCTTCGCTCGGCACAGATTACCGTTCCAATCGTAGTCCACGTGGATCGTTAAGTATGAAAAGGTTCAAAAAAAGAAAAAAATTGTGAAAAACTCATGTCGACCCTTTGACCTGTCGACCTAGAACATGTCGACCTAAAGACCCTGTCGACCTAGTTACTGTCGACCAATAGTGGTCGACCTAGACATTGTCGACCTAGTTGCTGTCGACTTTCAATCCGGATCCCCCTAAAACACACGTTGAGTATCATCCTAAATTATCAAGGAGGGGCCGCACCTTCCATTTATGACAGCTGTATATAATAATCCACCAACCATGCCAACCCATTAATGCCACACCCACTTCAGTGTAACCTCAATGCCTTTCAGAGTCGACAGACTGGTACAGAGGGCAGGTAGGCATACCGGAATAAAAAAGTTACAGAGCATAACTAGTAAAATCAACGTAACATCTTTTATTTATCTAAGGAATTAAAAACTGAGAAGAAAAGAAGCACAGATTGCACATGACCTGAAGAGATGTGACTGCCAAGATGGTGTTAAATTTCCAATAGATTAGAAAAAAGTATAAAAAAGCTTATTACATACAGTAAACTGAAAATACACTATAAAATATTTAAAGAGCATTTCTAGCATCAGTGGACTTCTCCTTAGTAGCTAGAAGAAAGGTATATATTTATTCCATTTCTCTTTTGATTCTTCAGACACATAGGGGGAGATTCAAATGTTTGAAAAGTCAGTTGGGAGTCTGTTTTTCCTGCCTATTAGATAGGAAAAAACAGACTCCCAACTGACTTTTCAAACATTTGAATCTCCCCCCTATTGTACTTCAGAGAAATAGTAAAACAGTGAAAACGGTTGTCCAACATAAACTACTCAGGCAAGAAGCAACGTAATCCAGAATTTATACATTTATAACATTGTAGGCATGGCCATAAGGCTGACGGGCTCCTAGTCCCTGACCAGCAGGGATTAGGAGCCCGTAAATTTTTTTTTTATTGAGGCACTGTTACCTGCGCCCTAGGACTCCATAGGTTAAAGGCACATTGCTCTCTGCGCCTTAACAAAGCACTCTCGTAGTCAGCATTGTGATGTCATGGATGTTACCCCCTCTTGCCTTATTGCACCTCCATGAGCAATACAGTCTAGACATGACCTTGATTGCATGTTCCCAGGGGCTGTTGGGTCCAGCCAAAACAGTTATCATTTATACATTTTTAAAAATAACAAATGGCAGGCAACATGTACAAGCACGGGTCAGGATTTCAAAAGAGAAAAGAAAAGGAAGAACGATTGCTCTGTGAGAAAAGAGGTCACCAGACTTTATTTCAATTGGGTATCGGTGCCAGTGTGAGTACTGAAAGTTTAAATGATGGCACTTGTTCTGCTTCCCAAACATCAGCTCTAGGGGGCCTAAAATACCTGAAAACCATGAGTTAATACTGCCCTAATTATAGGGTCTATAGAAATAAAAAGTTTTGTATCACATTCACACTGAGATGTTAGTAGAAATATATAATCGCCTAATGCAGGCCATACATCTGCGCCAGGATCCCCCGTTCTGCCGATCCGCTGATCAGTGCACATTGATGATCGGTGATTGGTCAGGGAATTGGGTAAATTCAACATGTTAAAAATCAAAGACTCGCCCATTTTCGGGTGAGAATTGGGAATCGAGATTATCCAACATGTTGGATTTCTCCGATCCCTGACCCCAGCATTGACAGAACAGGGAATTGCCATAATACAGTCTAGATGTATATAGAAATGAAAGTCTTGTATCACATTTACATTGAGATATTAATAGAAACATATTAATAACCAAAGTCAGTTTGTGTTAAATTCACATTGAATCTGCAGTGAAAAATCACAGACCAGGACAGTGTTAGTTTGTGGTCTTAATTACCATCCCCATAGTAAAATGTCTTGTTAGTATCCATTTGCGTCTAGTTAAGCTGCTGTAGCCTCCAGACAGATAAATGAAAATGTCAGCAGTCTGTTCACATCTCAGTGGACTACACAGTAATTGTATTATGATGTGTAGCAAAATCCATTCCGTTCACTCTCATCACTGACACTCACGTATTGGGGGCTTCCAAAATAACAACATGTAGTGCAAAGGGTGTAGCAGTTCCTCTGCTTAACCTTGTTCCCTGACGTGCTCAGACTGGGAGTGTTACTGTAGATTTGAGGGAAACAGTGGCAGACAAATAGATTTCCATAAATTATTGTGCAGCATTTCTTCTAAATCTATTAAGATCATACATGCCACCCTGCTGAATGACATGTTGCTAATCCCAACTAAGTGACTTATTAAGCAGGAACCTTTTCCATCTACTGTATATGCCCCTTTAACCCATTTTGTTCAGTTTGTATTTATTCTAATACAGTATTTTTGTGGCTAATCCTCCGCAAGCAGCTATATTCTACTGTATATTCTGTTGATTTCTGTACTATTAAATTATGGGCTATTTAGGAGGTTACTGCAGCAGATCATTTGTGAAGGTCCTTATGTTTTTCATCACAGAAGCAGCCACCGTAACTTTCTATAATGACTGTGAAAATGCCCAATTCAGAAAGCTCTGAAAAGCTTAGCTTTAGTCATGTTGGTCATTGGAACCTATAGGCTCCATAATCACATTTTCTTGTAAAATGGGAGTATTTGAATCCCTCTCTGACAGCCTACGTATAGACCAGCCTACGTATAGACATGTATGACTTGATGGCTGCTCATTAGGCAAGCTGGGATAGAACCCGGCAATAAAGTGATGGTATAAGCTAGCACTTTACTCTTCTGCAGACATACGTATATATGTATGCCTTGAGGAAGATACCTTTGGTATCGAAACGCGTTGGCAGGGAAGGTGAATAGACAGTGGGACTTCTTACCAAGGATCCGAAGGTTGAGACCCAGGGACGCCTGATACTCCCGAGGATTCATGCGCTTGTGTCTACCATTTGATAGTAGGCAATACCATCTGGTAGGAGTCCTATCTTCTGTAGTTTATGTGATTGTGTCTACCTATAACAGTAGACCATTTTATTTGGTAGGAGTATTTCTTCTGTTAGTGTATGCCTTAATAAATGTTGTTATACGTCTACGCTATGGAAGCATTCTTTTTTTATTCACATGGCATTGGAGTAACATTCTATAAGAATTCCACTTGGGATTGGATCAGATTGGTCAATACGGTGTTATCCGCTTCATGAGGCTCTATTTGTCTACATAAGTGTAGACCATCTTAAGGGGTACGAATTATTGACATTTTATGGCGAATTATTAGAATGTCATACAGAATCACACTATTGTTGTGTATGTTCTATTTTTGAGGTATTGAGGGACACTGAAGAGAGACCATCGGAGTCCTTGAAACATTTGGTGGAGGATCTGAACCCTCCCCCTGTAATTTGATCATAAGTATTTTGTGCGCTTTTGTGTGGTGGTATTGCTTATCGAATATTTCTGTCTGTTGGGAGTGTGGATGATACTCCCTCCATTAATACATTAGCAGCCTTTTTTGTGCAGTGGTAATTTTTCCATTTTTGTATACTTATATATGCCTCAAAAGCCACTACAATGCTACAACACTCACTGGTACAAGGGTGCCAAGGGGGAAGATGGGTCAGGTAGAAAAGATGGGTCAGGTAGATGGCCATTGACTATCGATGGTTAACAACCATCAATGTTTTGATTGTGACGGTGGCTAGTTTTTCTTTTGATGGGGATACCACAGATGGTGTACATCAGTTGCAGCCAATGTTAAATGGCATCTGCAGTGTGCGCATGCACAAAAGTAAACCACTGTCTCTTTAACCATTGTTGAATTTTAACTGATGGTTTGACACTAGCAATGGTGTCAACCCTAGCACAGTTTACCAGGGCAACTTTGGCGTGACTACACCCCAACTATTGGTCATGTCCCTGAACCTGCTTGATTTCTTTGCGGCCATGCTCAGATGGGAGACACCTGATATAATGAAAAACAAAACCAAATTAGAGAGACATACCGGGTTCCCCCAATAACACGTACACTTTTGCAGCCATGGCAAAATCAGTCTTAGTGGAATGTTTCAAATCTTCAAGAGAGATAAAATGGAGAAGTTGCCCAAAGTAACAAGTCATCATCTCACTGTGATTTAATAGACTGTGCTAGATAAATGACAGAAGCTGATTTGATGCTATGGGCAGCTTCTCCACTTTTTCTCTCTCAAAGGTTTGATACATCTCCCTTCCAGTCTGGTGAGGAAGGGGCTGTAGCCTCTATAGTGACACTGATCCCAGACACTGCCACCCCTAGACTAAAAGCACTCTTATGTCTGGAGAAATGAAAAACCATCAGGAACCACGGAGTGGGGTTTTGTTCCTCACTGGTCACAATATAATGTCAAGTCGTCCCTTACATTACAATTATATAAAACATGTAACAAGAGTCGGCCTTAGCTATAGGCAGGCTAGGCATTTGCCTAGGGCATCCAAGCATGTCTAGGGGCATCCAAGCATGTCCCTGCAGTATCTCATGCTTGGAGGGACAGTCTGCAAACTATCTGTTACTTTCTAAATGTATTCAATCAGTACTTGTATTTACTGCTGTTTACATTTGTCAAATAGAATGCACACTGTTCAAAGAAAGACTGCGTAGGGAATATAATGTGACCATAGCAGCATAAACGCACCGTCTGGGTTTCCGGAGCGCCTCTCGAGGCATCACCTTGGCTTGGAAGGGGTTGGTGGGAGGAACGTAGATGGAAGAACCGGGAGGCTATTGGCTGGATTGTGGATAGGGGCTGTACTGCCATGCATATAGGTTGCTGACTTAGTACTTCCTGTCTCTTTCAGTTCTTCACGTGAGGCTGCAAGTATTACCATTCCATTCAGTAATTCACAGTTTCATTTCCTTTCTCTTTCTGCCACTTCTACTTTCCTATTCCTACTGCTGCATTCACTCTCCTATTCCTAACTTTTATTCCTTACTGTGCCTCTCCTCTCCCCTGTGTCTTATTCTGTGTCTGCTAACCCCTCAGCCCCCCTCCCTTGTGTTATGGCGGTCCGTTCCCGTCCTACCCGCAGCGCTGGCCTTCCCGCCCGGCTTTTGGACTCCTCTACTGTCCTGCCAGCCCGGGGTAGCCCTGCTGCGGCTGCCGTACGGGAGACGAGGGCCGCGCGCGGCCGGGCTCGGCCGCCCGCGCTCCCGCTCTCCGTCTCCGTCCCCGCTGCTGTCAGCGGCGGTGGATGGAGCGCCGGGGAGCCGGGGGCGTCTTAGGCGGCCTGCCAGGGACGGCGTTCTGCCGTCCCTGACCCCGCCGCTTGGTGCGGCGGATGGCCGCACGGGTCACGTGGGGTGGGGACGGAGCTCCCGCCCTGCGGCCCGGCGGCTCTCCCCCACCAGGGGGGACAGTCTTGTTGTGGGAGTTCATCCTGCTGTTAGCAGGGGGCGGGTGGGGGGTCGCGCGGCTGCCGGACGCAGGCAGTCTGGGCAGTGCGCGCGTGCCGCAGATCAACCACACAGCAGGGGGCCCCAGATGAGGCTTACCCCCTCTGTGTTCCCTTCCTTACCATTGCCTGTCCTGTCAGCGCCCTCCCGCGTCGGGGTGGGGCGTCGCCCCCTCTCCACGGCTGCGGGGGGGGCCTTGCCGGTTACTGTTAGTGCGGGGCCTGTCGTGCGGGGGCATGCCGCGTCCGCCCGCGGTGAGGCGGCCCGCCTGACCTCTCCTGCCGTGGATGGGCCCGGGGCGCCTCGCTTGCCTGTTAGTTCTGCCGCTGCCGCCCTGCCGGACCCCAGCCGGGGTCTCGGCTGCCGGTCACTCACTCCATAAGGGGGCGGCGTTCGCATATGGCTCACGAACCATCTCCCCCTCCCCGCATCCGGCCGTCTCCTGCCGACACTTCTGCGGTCAGCTCTCAGTCCGACGTCGCGCTGCGCCCTTCTAGTAGTGACGACTCTCCGATTTCTCCTCCTGTGGCCGACGCTCAGGTTAGTAGACGGTCGCGGCGCCGGCGTTTTGGCCGCGGTTTAGCACAGCAGGATGGTTGTGCCGTGATTCCCGATAGTGAGGGATCCTCCGAGTCCTTGCTCCCGACGGGAGGTTTGCGTACCTCCGGCGGGGCGCGCGACTCGCGTGGCGGGTCTGTTCTTCCTTCGCCTGCCAACTGTGGCTGCACCCTTGGTGGACGCTACCGTCTTGTCCGCCATTTGTGCCGCGGTGGTGTCGGCGGTGGCTCCCTTGTTATCCTCCGTACCCGGGGGACTGGGGCAGCCCACTGCATTTTTGGCGGATCGCATCGCGCAATCTCTTATCCCGCTTCTGTCCTCTGGCGCTACGGTCCCCCCTCCTGCCCCGCTCCCGGCGGCTGCGGGTCTTGTGGTGGAGCAGGGGAACAATGTCTCTTTTGTCTCCCCAGCCGCGGACGTCGGGGCAGCAATGGAGTCAGCTGGTGCATCCACGAGTCGTCTGGTGGCCGGTGGGACGGACGGTGTTCCCTCTCGTGCAGGTGAGTCTTCCTCTGACCCCGACTGGTCCAGGGGGAGCGCGGTTACACCCCGTAGCGGCTTGGGTTCGGGTACTCGCTCCAGCTCCTCTAGCATAGGCAGCAGTGCGGGTGGGATTTCCGGCAAGCGCAGCAGGCGCAGGCGTCGGGGCACGGATTCTTCCCTTGCCTCCACGTCCTCGGAGGGGCTGTCCTCCTCAGATGGTGGCTTGCACAGGGTTAAGCGTCGCAGACGGCACGAGCGTCGGTATTCCACCTCGTCCACCTCCCAAGTATCGGTGGAGTCGGACACCGTTCATTGCATTAATACGGCTGTGCAACGTGGACTCAGGCCCCGGGTCCGGGACCGTATTCGTAAGGGCCAATATGTCAATATTTTTGCTCTTACTAGCGACGATCGGAAAGCCTTGCTTTCAGCTAAGAAAAAGGGGCAGGGTAGCGAGGACGCTTTGCGGTCCTACCCGAATGGGGTACGCTGCATGTTGATCTTTGCGGTGTGTTACCTAGAGACGCGCCCGGACGAACACATGAACGTGGTGCGCTATCAATTCCGCATACACGTTCTGTACCATAAGTACAAAGGGTCGGCCTGGCGGCATTACGACGAGGATTTCCGCCGCAAACAACACGGGCATCTGATCTATAACTTCGGTAAAAAAGATGTGGAATTGTGGTCTGAACTGACCCAGGGTTCGTCCAGCACTGATGAAGGCGGCACAGCAAGACGATGGGCAAAACGACCTGCCTCTCGTTCTGCCGGCTTTCGCGGCGGTGCAGGGCGCGCGGGGCATGGAAAATGCTTCGCTTTTAATAATGCCCAATGCGACTTGGGGGGGGCGGTGTCGTTTTCGCCACTCCTGTATCAGATGTGGCGGGAGCCACGGGATTAAGGACTGCCCCAGTCCATGGACCGGGGGTGCTTCTGGCTCACAGACCCGGCAGAGTCGCGCTCCCGCGGCCACCGGCGTTGGCCACAGCCCCCACCCCAATTAGACTTCAGGTGCTCATTCCCTGGCTGCGACAGTACCCGCAGCCGGTGGACGCCCAATTTTTACACTCGGGTTTTGCGTCGGGTTTCCCCTTACCGATACATGGACGGGTAGGTCCCGGGGCGGGTACGAACCTGCGTTCGGCTCGGGAGTTTCCAGACGTGCTCCGGCAGAAGGTGGAGGCAGAGGTGGCGTTAGGGAAAATGATAGGCCCTTTCCGGGAACCCCCCTTGCCAGATTTGGTCTTGTCCCCCGTAGGCATAGTCCCCAAAAAGACCGCGGGCAAATTTCGCCTCATACAGCATCTTTCCTGTCCTCTGGGGTCCTCAGTTAATGATGCTATCCCTTCTGACCAGTGTAGGGTTGTTTACCTATCCTTTGATTCGGCCATAGACACCATCCGGTCTTTTGGCTCGGGGGCAGTGATGTGTAAATTGGACATACAGTCAGCGTTTCGTCTCCTTCCGCTGCACCCTTCCGCCTTCCGGTTTATGGGTTTTAAGTTGGACGATGGTTATTACATCGATCGGTGCCTCCCTATGGGCTGTTCTATCTCTTGCGCCTACTTCGAGAGGTTCAGTTCTTTCCTTCACTGGTGTCTCGAGCAAGCAACGGCCGAAAGGGGAATTTCGCACTACTTGGACGATTTTCTTTTTATCGGCCCCTCAGACTCACCTCGCTGCGTCAACTTGCTGCAGGGAGCTCTGGCCCCCTTTGCACGCTTCGGGGTTCCGGTGGCACCAGAAAAGACGGAGGGTCCCTCTGCCTCCCTGGTTTACCTCGGGATTCAGATTGATACGGTCGGTGGTCTATGTAGGCTCCCTGCGGACAAGGTGTTGCATTTACACGACAGTATCCTATATGCGCTGGCTGCGGGCAAGCTCACTCTCAAGCAGGTTCAATCCTTATTGGGCCTGTTTAACTTTGCTTGCAAGGTGATCCCCATGGGCAGGGTTTTCTGTAGAAAATTGGAACAGGCTACCGTGGGGGTTAGACGCCCGCACCATTTCCTTAGGTTGTCCCTCGAAATCCGACGGGATTTACGTATTTGGGACGACTTTCTTGTTCGTTTCAACGGCATCCGTATTTGGCAGGAGCCCGTCCCTGGAGCTTTTCACGGATGCCTCTGGCGCTTTCGGGTTCGGAGCTTATTTCGCGGGCCGCTGGTGCGCGTCTCCTTGGCCGCGTGCCTGGCTTAGCAAGGGCCTCACTACGAACATGCTGTTGCTGGAAATTTTTCCTTTTCTGGTCGCTTTGGAATTATGGTGCGATTCTCTGCGTAACAAACATGTTGTCTTCTGGTGCGACAATTTGGGCGTGGTTTTTGCCATAAACCGCCAAAAATCCACGTCCTTACCGGTCCTGCGGGTCATTGCGCCGATAATCCTGCTATGTTTGGTGAACAACATTACGTTGCGAGCCCAGCATGTCCCTGGCGTGCGTAACGAAATTGCAGATGCCCTGTCTCGCGGCGATTTGCAGCGGTTTAGGCGCTTGGCTCCGGCAGCTCTAATCCATGGGGAATCATGTCCTGCTTATGTGTGGCAAGTCATCCATCCGGATTGGAGGCGTTAGCCCACCGGTCATTGGCCCCTGCAACGTTTGCGGCCTATCGGGCCGCCTGGGAGCGGTGGTGTCGCTTCCTCCTGGAGAGAGGCCAGTGTGGTAAGACCTGTCATGATTTACTTTTAGACTACATCTGGGTTTTGTACTCCGACGGGATTTCGCGGGCGTCTGTCAACAGGGTTCTGGCGGGTATATCCTACTTTCTGCAGCTTCGGGGGGAAGCGGATTTTACAAAGTCCTTTTTCCTCCGGCGGGTGTTGAAAGGTTGGGCTCGGGCGACACCGCCCCTCCCGGATACTCGCCAGCCGATCACTGGTGCTTTGCTGAGGCGGATCTTGGGATCCCTACGGAGCATTTGCTCTTCGGGATACGAGGTTCGCCTCTTCATGGCGGCCTTTACGATGGCCTTCCACGGTGCGTTCAGGGTGGGTGAGCTGGTGTCCGTCTCTCGGGCTTCTGCCTCGCCCATGCTGGAGGCCCACGTCGTCGTCCGCCCCGACGGTTTGTGGTGTAGGATTCAGCGCTCCAAGACTGACGTAGTCGGCAGGGGGCAGTGGGTTTGAGTGGGTCAGGCTCGTGCGCGGGGCATATGTCCGGTTGCCGCGGCCCTGGCTTATTCGTCCGTACGGCCTCCGACGCCCGCCGGGTGGCTCGTCCATAGTGACGGTTCCCTGTTGACCAG
Source organism: Pseudophryne corroboree (assembly GCF_028390025.1). Classification (NCBI taxonomy): domain Eukaryota; kingdom Metazoa; phylum Chordata; class Amphibia; order Anura; family Myobatrachidae; genus Pseudophryne; species Pseudophryne corroboree. Next base: position 348,971,841 of record NC_086452.1, on the reverse strand, counting down.
ATATCAATTCCGGTCGGTTTTGGGGCGTTGTATTTTTTACCTGGGTCTATCTCCGGCCGACTATGGGACTCACTCTTTCCGCATCGGCGCTGCTTCAGCTGCGGGTTGGTCCGAGGTCGAAGTCCGGGTACTGGGTAGGTGGAGGTCTGGTGCAGTCAGACGCTATATCAGGCCTTTTCCTCCCAGTGCGCCCCTTTGAGGACTAGCCGCTCGTCGCAGTTGCACTTTGTGATTGCGAGGGCTTGAGGAATTTTTGTTTTATCGTTGGTTTTAATTACGGCTTTTGCCGGCTAACGAAGTTTTGTGTTTTTGCCTCAAGTCAAATTGGGCGGCCCACAACCCCCCCCCCCTTAGGGATGCAGTTAGGTTACCCATTTACACATACTTTGTTTATTTCGTTTATTAACCTTCGTCACACCCTTCTTTTGCAGGACGACGGTTAGATCCGCACTTTATATGGTTTGTCGGCCATTCATACGTCTACTGGCTGTCCGTGTCGGCTCTGGCCTGCAACACAACCCGGTTTCCGGAGCTGCAGGCTGTGCGCTGGTTGGGGCGTAGAGGCCTCCGCTGGGATGGCCTGCGGGACTGGCTTCGGGCGGCAGTTGGCCGCTTTGGGTACCCACTATTTTTGGTCTTGCATCTGGGTGGCAATGATTTGGTTCGCCGCACGGGGCTTGACATTTGCCTCGAGATCAGACGTCAGCTGCTGGAACTTATGGCTGACTGGCCGTTTTGCCTGATCCTCTGGTCAGACATCGTCCCTCGGCGGTCTTGGCGCGGAGCCTTTAACCCCGGGGCGATTTACCTGGTTCGGAGGCGGGTCAATTCGGTTGTTGGTCTTGCTGTCCTCCAGCATGGCGGGCTGGTCGTGCCGCACGGTGGTATCTCCTACCGTGATCCGACACAATACTGGTCTGACGGAGTGCATTTGTCGCCAACTGGCATGCTGATCTTCCTGGAGGACATTATTCGCGTTCTTAGGTCCCTTTAGATAGTTTTATTCACGTTCTTAGGTCCCTTTAGATAGTTTTCTCTTTTGATAGTCCATTTGGGTTTTTTCATGCGTTAGTCTGTGTTCCGCTTTCTTAGGTCTCTTTAGTTAGTTTTTCTGGATTTCGTTGTGTGGGTTTTGAGTTCGGTGGCGGTGGCAGGTTGGTAACCTGGCAGTTGGCCGGTTTCTGAACGGTTACTTAATTTTAATTTTGAGTTCAAGGTTGGTAAGTTTGGGTGTACTTTGAGGTAATTTTATAGTTTATATAATTAGTTTACGGGCATCATTTTACCAAGTGGGTCCATATAATTGATATATAAACATATGTGGATGGCCGGGCCGGTGGCCCAATTTTTATCCCGTAGGGGCGGAGCGTACCTCCGTCCCTACAACTGTTGGTGGACAGGGGTAGTGGCAGAAGGTCGACCCCTGTCCTTGGATTTTTGATTTTCGATGTCTGGGATGGAGGCAGGAGGCCGATCCCAGAAAACATCTGGGGCAGAAGGCTCCCTCACACATATGTTTTTTATTGCTTGTTTTTGCTGTATTATAATGTTGATCACCCATGTTACGTTTATTATGTTTAACCGTTCTTCTCCCCGCCACCTTAGTTAGAGAGGGAAGTCTGCATTTTAGTTTTAGTATTTAATAGGCCTTCCTCTCAGTCAGAAAATAAAAGTTGACCCCTTTCACGCCAATTACAGTTGTGGTGTCTTTATTTTATAAGATAAGTGTGCTTGAGTGGCGCGTGGATGCATCTGACGTGTGAGGTTTAAGACTGCGTAGGGAATATAACGTGACCATAGCAGCATAAACGCACCGTCTGGGCTTCCGGAGCGCCTCTCGAGGCATCACCTTGGCTTGGAAGGGGTTAACGTTTTGTGGTGGGAGGAACGTAGATGGAAGGACCGGGAGGCTATTGGCTGGATTGTGGATAGGGGCTGTACTGCCATGCATATAGGTTGCTGACTTAGTACTTCCTGTCTCTTTCAGTTCTTCACGTAGCCCACCCTCCCGCCCTGAAAAACCTGATTTTGTTCTCCTGTTGGATTCATTGTGTCGGCTTTTGGTGGCCGGTTTCTGAACGGTTACTTAATTTTAATTTTGAGTTCAAGGTTGGTAAGTTTGGGTGTACTTTGAGGTAATTTTATAGTTTATATAATTAGTTTACGGGCATCATTTTACCAAGTGGGTCCATATAATTGATATATAAACATATGTGGTTGGCGGGACCGGTGGCCCAATTTTTATCCCGTAGGGGCGGAGCGTACCTCCGTCCCTACAACTGTTGGTGGACAGGGGTAGTGGCAGAAGGTCGACCCCTGTCCTTGGATTTTTGATTTTCGATGTCTGGGATGGAGGCAGGAGGCCGATCCCGGAACATCTGGGGCAGAAGGCTCCCTCACACATATGTTTTTTATTGCTTGTTTTTGCTGTATTATAATGTTGATCACCCATGTTACGTTTATTATGTTTAACCGTTCTTCTCCCCGCCACCTTAGTTAGAGAGGGAAGTCTGCATTTTAGTTTTATTATTTAATAATAGGATTTCCTCTCAGTCAGAAAATAAAAGCTGACCCCTTTCACGCCAATTACAGTTGTGGTGTCTTTATTTTATAAGATAAGTGTGCTTGAGTGGCGCGTGGATGCATCTGACGTGTGAGGTTTATGTTCTCAATTGATGTGGTTAATGTCCAGTGATTTTATATGAAAACAGAAAAAGCAAACATGCAATGTGTAGTATTGTTTTATGCAATATTTTCTTTTTATATATAAAGTTGACCTTATCCCATCAGAGTAAAAAGGAGGCAAATAGCATAAGTGGGGGATCTATATGAGGTGCGTACCCCAACTCACACTAGGAGGAGCGAATATGTGTACAAAAAGGTTTCTTTAGATATCTTCACCCTCTTTGTGTGTCCTTCACCATAAAGTATGCATAGAAGAGCATACCTAAACTAGTGATGAGCGGGTTCGGTTTCCGAGAAACCGAACCCCCCCGAACTTTACCCTTTTTACACGGGTCCGAGCCATACTCGGATTCTCCCGTATGGCTCGGTTAACCCGAGCGCGCCCGAACGTCATCATCCCGCTGTCGGATTCTCGCAAGATTCGGATTCTATATAAGCAGCCGCGCGTCGCCGCCATTTTCACTCGTGCATTGGAGATGATAGGGAGAGGACGTGGCTGGCGTCCTCTCCGTTTATTGTAGAAGACAGTTGATTCTTGTTTGTTTTTTATTGCTTAATTGTGGGGAGGATTGGGGAGCAGCTGTTAGGAGTACAGTGCAGAGTTTTGCTGATAAGTGACCACCAGTTTTTTTATCCGTTCTCTGCCTGAAAAAAACGCTCCATACCATATCTGTGCTCAGTGTGCTGCATGATATATCTGTGCTGAGTGCTCACACTGCTTAATTGTGGGGACTGGGGAGCAGCTATAGCAGGAGTACAGTGCAGAGTTTTGCTGACAGTGACCACCAGTATACGTTGTCTGCCTGAAAAACACTCCATATCTGTGCTCACAGTGTGCTGCTTTATTGTGGGGACTGGGGACCAAAGTATAATTAATATTATATAGGAGTAGTACAGTGCAGAGTGCACTGCTGTACCTACCTCTGTGTCGTCACTCGTCATCCATTAAGTATACTATCCATCTACATTGTATACCTGTGGTGCATTTTAGACTAGTTTAGCAGTTTGCTGACAGTGTCCACCAGTATACTATATATAGCAGTACGGTAGGCCACTGCTGTACCTACCTCTGTGTCGTCACTCGTCATCCATTAAGTATACTATCCATCTACATTGTATACCTGTGGTGCATTTTTTTAGACTAGTTTAGCAGTTTGCTGACAGTGTCCACCAGTATACTATATATAGCAGTACGGTAGGCCACTGCTGTACCTACCTCTGTGTCGTCACTCGTCATCCATTAAGTATACTATCCATCTACATTGTATACCTGTGGTGCATTTTTTTAGACTAGTTTAGCAGTTTGCTGACAGTGTCCACCAGTATACTATATATAGAAGTACAGTAGGCCACTGCTGTACCTACCTCTGTGTCGTCACTCGTCATCCATTAAGTATACTATCCATCTACATTGTATACCTGTGGTGCATTTTTTTAGACTAGTTTAGCAGTTTGCTGACAGTGTCCACCAGTATACTATATATAGCAGTACGGTAGGCCACTGCTGTACCTACCTCTGTGTCGTCACTCGTCATCCATTAAGTATACTATCCATCTACATTGTATACCTGTGGTGCATTTTTTTAGACTAGTTTAGCAGTTTGCTGACAGTGTCCACCAGTATACTATATATAGCAGTACGGTAGGCCACTGCTGTACCTACCTCTGTGTCATCACTCGTCATCCATTAAATATACTATCCATCTACATTGTATACCTGTGGTGCATTTTTTTAGACTAGTTTAGCAGTTTGCTGACAGTGTCCACCAGTATACTATATATAGCAGTACGGTAGGCCACTGCTGTACCTACCTCTGTGTCGTCACTCGTCATCCATTAAGTATACTATCCATCTACATTGTATACCTGTGGTGCATTTTTTTAGACTAGTTTAGCAGTTTGCTGACAGTGTCCACCAGTATACTATATATAGCAGTACGGTAGGCCACTGCTGTACCTACCTCTGTGTCGTCACTCGTCATCCATTAAGTATACTATCCATCTACATTGTATACCTGTGGTGCATTTTTTTAGACTAGTTTAGCAGTTTGCTGACAGTGTCCACCAGTATACTATATATAGCAGTACGGTAGGCCACTGCTGTACCTACCTCTGTGTCGTCACTCGTCATCCATTAAGTATACTATCCATTTACATTGTATACCTGTGGTGCATTTTTTTAGACTAGTTTAGCAGTTTGCTGACAGTGTCCACCAGTATACTATATATAGCAGTACGGTAGGCCACTGCTGTACCTACCTCTGTGTCGTCACTCGTCATCCATTAAGTATACTATCCATCTACATTGTATACCTGTGGTGCATTTTAGTTGTGCGCAGTATATATAGTAGTAGGCCATTGCTATTGATACTGGCATATAATTCCACACATTAAAATATGGAGAACAAAAATGTGGAGGTTAAAAAAATAGGGAAAGATCAAGATCCACTTCCACCTCGTGCTGAAGCTGCTGCCACTAGTCATGGCCGAGACGATGAAATACCATCAACGTCGTCTGCCAAGGCCGATGCCCAATGTCATAGTAGAGAGCATGTAAAATCCAAAACACAAAAGTTCAGTAAAATGACCCAAAAATCAAAATTAAAAGCGTCTGAGGAGAAGCGTAAACTTGCCAATATGCCATTTACGACACGGAGTGGCAAGGAACGGCTGAGGCCCTGGCCTATGTTCATGGCTAGTAGTTTAGCTTCAAATGAGGATGGAAGCACTCATCCTCTCGCTAGAAAAAAAGAAAAGACTTAAGCTGGCAAAAGCACAGCAAAGAACTGTGCGTTCTTCTAAATCACAAATCCCCAAGGAGAGTCCAATTGTGTCGGTTGCGATGCTTGACCTTCCCAACACTGGACGGGAAGAGCTTGCGCCTTCCACCATTTGCACGCCCCCTGCAAGTGCTGGAAGAAGCACCCGCAGTCCAGTTCCTGATAGTCAAATTGAAGATGTCAGTGTTGAAGTACACCAGGATAAGGATATGGGTGTTGCTGGCGCTGGGGAAGAAATTGACAATGAGGATTCTGATGGTGAGGTGGTTTGTTTAAGTCAGGCACCCGGGGAGACACCTGTTGTCCGTGGGAGGAATATGGCCATTGACATGCCTGGTCAAAATACAAAAAAAATCAGCTCTTCGGTGTGGAATTATTTCAACACAAATGCGGACAACAGGTGTCAAGCCGTGTGTTGCCTTTGTCAAGCTGTAATAAGTAGGGGTAAGGACGTTAACCACCTCGGAACATCCTCCCTTATACGTCACCTGCAGCGCATTTATCATAAGTCAGTGACAAGTTCAAAAACTTTGGGTGACAGCGGAAGCAGTCCACTGACCACTAAATATCTTCCTCTTGTAACCAAGCTCCTGCAAACCACACTACCAACTCCCTCAGTGTCAATTTCCTCCTTACCCAGGAAAGCCAATAGTCCTGCAGGCCATGTCACTGTCAAGTCTGACGAGTCCTCTCCTGCCTGGGATTCCTCCGATGCATCCCTGAGTGTAATGCCTACTGCTGCTGGCGCTGCTGTTGTTGCTGCTGGGAGTCGATTGTCATCCCAGAGGCGAAGTCGGAAGACCACTTGTACTACTTTCAGTAAGCAATTGACTGTCCAACAGTCCTTTGCGAGGAAGAAGAAATATCACAGCAGTCATCCTGCTGCAAAGCGGATAACTGAGGCCTTGGCAGCCTGGGCGGTGAGAAACGTGGTTCCGGTATCCATCGTTAATTCAGAGCCAACTATAGACTTGATTGAGGTACTGTGTCCCCGGTACCAAATACCATCTAGGTTCCATTTCTCTAGGCAGGCGATACCGAAAATGTACACAGACCTCAGAAAAAGACTCACCAGTGTCCTAAAAAATGCAGTTGTACCCAATGTCCACTTAACCACGGACATGTGGACAAGTGGAGCAGGGCAGACTCAGGACTATATGACTGTGACAGCCCACTGGGTAGATGTATTGCCTCCCGCAGCAAGAACAGCAGCGGCGGCACCAGTAGCAGCATCTCGCAAACGCCAACTCGTTCCTAGGCAGGCTACGCTTTGTATCACCGCTTTCCAGAATAGGCACACAGCTGAAAACCTCTTACGGCAACTGAGGAAGATCATTGCAGAATGGCTTACCCCAATTGGACTCTCCTGGGGATTTGTGACATCGGACAACGCCAGCAATATTGTGCGTGCATTACATCTGGGCAAATTCCATCACGTCCCATGTTTTGCACATACCTTGAATTTGGTGGTGCAGAATTATTTAAAAAACGACAGGGGCGTGCAAGAGATGCTGTCGGTGGCCCGAAGAATTGCGGGCCACTTTTGGCATTCATGCACCGCGTACAGAAGACTGGAGCACCACCAAACATTCCTGAACCTGCCCTGCCATCATCTGAAGCAAGAGGTGGTAACGAGGTGGAATTCAACCCTCTATATGCTTCAGAGGATGGAGGAGCAGCAAAAGGCCATTCAAGCCTATACATCTGGCCACGATATAGGCAAAGGAGGTGGAATGCACCTGACTCAAGCGCAGTGGAGAATGATTTCAACGTTGTGCAAGGTTCTGCAACCCTTTGAACTTGCCACACGTGAAGTCAGTTCAGACACTGCCAACCTGAGTCAGGCCATTCCCCTCATCAGGCTTTTGCAGAAGAAGCTGGAGACATTGAAGGAGGAGCTAAAACAGAGCGATTCCGCTAGGCATGTGGGACTTGTGGATGGAGCCCTTAATTCGCTTAACCAGGATTCACGGGTGGTCAATCTGTTGAAATCAGAGCACTACATTTTGGCCACCATGCTCGATCCTAGATTTAAAACCTACGTTGTATCTCTCTTTCCGGCAGACACAAGTCTGCAGAGGTTCAAAGACCTGCTGGTGAGAAAATTGTCAAGTCAAGCGGAACGTGACCCGTCACCATCTCCTCCTTCACATTCTCCCGCAACTGGGGGTGCGAGGAAAAGGCTAAGAATTCCGAGCCCACCCGCTGGCGGTGATGCAGGGCAGTCTGGAGCAAGTGCTGACATCTGGTCCGGAGTGAAGGACCTGGCAACGATTACTGACATGTCGTCTACTGTCACTGCATAGGATTCTCTCACCATTGAAAGAATGGTGGAGGATTATATGAGTGACCGCATCCAAGTAGGCACGTCAGACAGTCCGTACGTATACTGGCAGGAAAAAGAGGCAATTTGGAGGCCCTTGCAGAAACTGGCTTTATTCTACCTAAGTTGCCCTCCCTCCAGTGTGTACTCCGAAAGAGTGTTTAGTGCAGCCGCTCACCTTGTCAGCAATCGGCGTACGAGGTTACTTCCAGAAAATGTGGAGAAGATGATGTTCATTAAAATGAATTATAATCAATTCCTCCGTGGAGACATTCACCAGCAGCAATTGCCTCCAGAAAGTACACGGGGACCTGAGATGGTGGATTCCAGTGGGGACGAATTAATAATCTGTGAGGAGGGGGATGTACACAGTGAAAGGGGTGAGGAATCGGAGGATGATGATGAGGTGGACATCTTGCCTCTGTAGAGCCAGTTTGTGCAAGGAGAGATTGATTGCTTCTTTTTTGGTGGGGGCCCAAACCAACCAGTCATTTCAGTCACAGTCGTGTGGCAGACCCTGTCACTGAAATGATGGGTTCGTTAAAGTGTGCATGTCCTGTTTATACAACATAAGAGTGGGTGGGAGGGCCTAAGGACAATTCCATCTTGTACCTCTTTTTTCTTTCATTTTTCTTTGCATCATGTGCTGTTTGGGGACAATTTTTTTGAAGGGCCATCCTGCCTGACACTGCAGTGCCACTCCTAGATGGGCCAGGTGTTTGTGTCGGCCACTTGTGTCGCTTAGCTTAGTCACACAGCGACCTTGGTGCGCCTCTTTTTTTCTTTGCATCATGTGCTGTTTGGGGACAATTTTTTTGAAGGGCCATCCTGCCTGACACTGCAGTGCCACTCCTAGATGGGCCAGGTGTTTGTGTCGGCCACTTGGGTCGCTTAGCTTAGTCACACAGCTACCTCATTGCGCCTCTTTTTTTCTTTGCATCATGTGCTGTTTGGGGAGTATTTTTTTGAAGTGCCATCCTGTCTGACACTGCAGTGCCACTCCTAGATGGGCCAGGTGTTTGTGTCGGCCACTTGGGTCACTTAGCTTAGTCACACAGCTACCTCATTGCGCCTCTTTTTTTCTTTGCATCATGTGCTGTTTGGGGAGTATTTTTTTTAAGTGCCATCCTGTCTGACACTGCAGTGCCACTCCTAGATGGGCCAGGTGTTTGTGTCGGCCACTTGTGTCGCTTAGCTTAGTCACACAGCGACCTTGGTGCACCTCTTTTTTTCTTTGCATCATGTGCTGTTCGGGGAGTATTTTTTTGAAGGGCCATCCTGCCTGACACTGCAGTGCCACTCCTAGATGGGCCAGGTGTTTGTGTCGGCCACTTGGGTCGCTTAGCTTAGTCACACAGCTACCTCATTGCGCCTCTTTTTTTCTTTGCATCATGTGCTGTTTGGGGAGTATTTTTTTGAAGGGCCATCCTGTCTGACACTGCAGTGCCACTCCTAGATGGGCCAGGTGTTTGTGTCGGCCACTTGTGTCGCTTAGCTTAGTCACACAGTGACCTTGGTGCGCCTCTTTTTTTCTTTGCATCATGTGCTGTTTGGGGAGAATTTTTTTGAAGGGCCATCCTGTCTGACACTGCAGTGCCACTCCTAGATGGGCCAGGTGTTTGTGTCGGACACTTGTGTCGCTTAGCTTAGCCATCCAGCGACCTTGGTGCAAATTTTAGGATTAAAAATAATATTGTGAGGTGTGAGGTGTTCAGAATAGACTGAAAATGAGTGGAAATTATGGTTATTGAGGTTAATAATACTATGGGATCAAAATGACCCCCAAATTCTATGATTTAAGCTGGTTTTTATGGTTTTTTGAAAAAAACACCCGAATCCAAAACACACCCGAATCCGCCAAAAAAATTTCGGTGAGGTTTTGCCAAAAGGCGTCCGAATCCAAAACACGGCCGCGGAACCGAACCCAAAACCAAAACACAAAACCCGAAAAATTTCCGGTGCACATCACTAACCTAAACTCACTTTAAAGTGGGAATGAGTCAAATATATAAAGGTATCTTTCTCCTATTATTGCTGTATCAAATGAAAGTGCATACCACACTCACAGGACAAGAAGTGGAGATATTCCTATCAAGGTATCTTTGAAATCCACAACCATTTCAGACTTCAGGAAACCAATAGCTCAACGAATGTTTCTCAATTGGTATAGTTGATATCCAGTGGTTTTATATAAAGACAGAAGAAGCAGACATACAATGTGTGATATTGTTTTATGCACTATTTTCTTTTTATATAGATGGAGCTGTCCTTATCCCATCAGAGTAGAGGGGGACGATAGCATAGGTAGGGGATCTGTATAAAGTGCGTACCCCAACTCACACTAAGAATAACAAATGTGTGCACAAAAGGTTTCCTGAAGTCTGAAATGGTTGTGGATTTCAAAGATACCTTGATAGGAATATCTCCACTTCTTGTCCTGTGAGTGTGGTACGCACTTTCATTTGATACAGCAATAATAGGAGAAAGATACCTTTATATATTTGACTCATTCCCACTTTAAAGTGAGTTTAGGTATGCTCTTCTATGCATACTTTATGGTGAAGGACACACAAAGAGGGTGAAGATATCTAAAGAAACCTTTTTGTACACATATTCGCTCCTCCTAGTGTGAGTTGGGGTACGCACCTCATATAGATCCCCCACTTATGCTATTTGCCTCCTTTTTACTCTGATGGGATAAGGTCAACTTTATATATAAAAAGAAAATATTGTATAAAACAATACTACACATTGCATGTTTGCTTTTTCTGTTTTCATATAAAATCACTGGACATTAACCACATCAATTGAGAACATTCTTTGAACAATTGAGGATCAACCCAACGAGAACATCTCCAAGGGACGTATATATCATATTCATTTTATTTTTTATACTGTGGCGCTTATACTGAAAAAAATTGTCTTCTTCTTGTTTAATTTCTGTCTTTGTGGGGTGGGGTGGCATCCTGCCAGACAATTTACATTGGTTAAAGCTGCCTTGCGCACATTTCAAGAACTCCAAACTTTTTGTTTGCAGAATGCACACTGTCCCTTGAACTCCCTCCGACATGCTTGAATGCCCCTGACTTGTGAGACCTTAGACAGCAGAAGCCCAGTAACTGCAATTCCTGGACCTGTGACATTTTCACTGACTACATAAGGTTATTACTGGATGGCTCTTTATGATACGACATGTGTATTGTGAAAGACTGCTCCACATAAATCTGACATCACTTATACTGCTTGTGCACATGGGGGAGGGGGACCCTGCTATCCTGTGTGCGCCCCTTATCACTGTGCAAACCCCAGGTGTCTGCAGGGATATAACATGGGCAGCGTTCTCCCCACACTTTATTTCTCAGTCAGTCCATGCCGTAAAATTCCCTTGCCATCTAGCACTGTAACGTGGTCAGTAAGTTTCGTTGCGCTATTTCTATATGAAACATCAGTGCAGCGTGACTTTCGGACGTGTCAGACTGGAGAGCAGAGCATATTGCTCGCGCAGTATAAAATAAAGGGCATGCAGTTGCCGGGAGTAACAGACACCAGCAAACACACTGAACAGTGAAGAGAATGGATAGTTGCTATATGTTTGATATTGGTCTTTTTGTAAAACCAGCAAGTATGGCAGTATCTGGACTTTGCTGCCATCTGTGTCCAACCAGCAAGCTAAAATAAAGGATGAGTCTTGCAAAGGACGGCATACCCTGTGAGGTTACATCCCTTGTACGGGTGCCCCTTTAATGGGTGCGAGCGCAAGCACTCACCCATCCTGCAACCCCCATCTCACAAAACACAGTCACGGATCTAGGGAGCTGCATGGGCGCACACTGACTGCAAGCACACCAGCAAGCAAAAGTAAGTTTTATTAAAAAAAAGCTGCTAGCATTACTAATGTGAGGCATATGTGTAAGGTGAATTGCTGTGTGGAATTATGTGTATTATGGGCATTACTAATGTGGTTCATATGTGTAAGGTGCATTATTGTGTGGAATTATGTGTATTATGGGCATTACTAATGTGGGGCATATGTGTAAGGTGCATTATTGTGTGGAATTTTGTGTATTATGGACATTACTAATGTGGTTCATATGTGTAAAGTGCATTATTGTGTGGAATTATGTGTATTATGGGCATTACTAATGTGGGGCATATGTGTAAGGTGCATTATTGTGTGGAATTATGTGTATTATGGGCATTACTAATGTGAGGCATATGTGTAAGGTGAATTGCTGTGTGGAATTATGTGTATTATGGGCATTACTAATGTGGTTCATATGTGTAAGGTGCATTATTGTGTGGAATTATGTGTATTATGGGCATTACTAATGTGGGGCATATGTGTAAGGTGCATTATTGTGTGGAATTATGTATATTATGGGCAGTACTAATGTGAGGCATATGTGTAAGGTGAATTGCTGTGTGGAATTATGTGTATTATGGGCATTACTAATGTGGTTCATATGTGTAAGGTGCATTATTGTGTGGAATTATGTGTATTATGGGCATTACTAATGTGGGGCATATGTGTAAGGTGCATTATTGTGTGGAATTTTGTGTATTATGGACATTACTAATGTGGTTCATATGTGTAAAGTGCATTATTGTGTGGAATTATGTGTATTATGGGCATTACTAATGTGGGGCATATGTGTAAGGTGAATTGCTGTGTGGAATTATGTGTATTATGGGCATTACTAATGTGGTTCATATGTGTAAGGTGCATTATTGTGTGGAATTATGTGTATTATGGGCATTACTAATGTGGTTCATATGTGTAAGGTGCATTATTGTGTGGAATTATGTGTATTATGGGCATTACTAATGTGAGGCATATGTGTAAGGTGAATTGCTGTGTGGAATTATGTGTATTATGGGCATTACTAATGTGGTTCATATGTGTAAGGTGCATTATTGTGTGGAATTATGTGTATTATGGGCATTACTAATGTGGGGCATATGTGTAAGGTGCATTATTGTGTGGAATTTTGTGTATTATGGACATTACTAATGTGGTTCATATGTGTAAAGTGCATTATTGTGTGGAATTATGTGTATTATGGGCATTACTAATGTGGGGCATATGTGTAAGGTGCATTATTGTGTGGAATTATGTGTATTATGGGCATTACTAATGTGAGGCATATGTGTAAGGTGAATTGCTGTGTGGAATTATGTGTATTATGGGCATTACTAATGTGGTTCATATGTGTAAGGTGCATTATTGTGTGGAATTATGTGTATTATGGGCATTACTAATGTGGGGCATATGTGTAAGGTGCATTATTGTGTGGAATTTTGTGTATTATGGGCATTACTAATGTGGGGCATATGTGTAAGGTGCATTATTGTGTGGAATTATGTGTATTATGGGCATTACTAATGTGGGGCATATGTGTAAGGTGCATTATTGTGTAAAATTACGTGTATTATGGGCATTACTTATGTGGGGCATATGTGTAAGGTGCATTATTGTGTGGAATTTTGTGTATTATGGACATTACTAATGTGGTTCATATGTGTAAAGTGCATTATTGTGTGGAATTATGTGTATTATGGGCATTACTAATGTGGGGCATATGTGTAAGGTGCATTATTGTGTGGAATTTTGTGTATTATGGGCATTACTGATGTGGGGCATATGTGTAAGGTGCATTACTGTGTGGAATTATGTGTATTATGGGCATTACTAATGTGGGGCATATGTGTAAGGTGAATTGCTGTGTGGAATTATGTGTATTATGGGCATTACTAATGTGGTTCATATGTGTAAGGTGCATTACTGTGTGGAATTATGTGTATTATGGGCATTACTGTGGGGCATTATGCAGGGTTGAACTGGCCCACAGGGGCACAGGGTAACCCCCCGGTGGGCCCCACTGCCTGAGTGCTGCTGGGTCAGATGCAGAACTAGTGGAGGTGCTAGCGGGCACCAGTCAAAATTTTGCCTAGGGCATTGAATTGGCTAGGGCCGGCTCTGCATGTAACAGTGATCCTCGGCGACCGAATAGGAGGTAACGGAGACACAGATATGCTGTGCTCGGATCTTAATAGTGCTGCTGTTGCTGCTGGGGTCTGATTCAGGGAGAAAAAGTGTGACAGCCCCTAATGTGTGACGGCTGCCCCTACCGCCCCTCCCTGGTGGTAGCCGCAAGGTAAGTATATTCTGGCTGTGCGGTGTGGGGTCCCCTTGACTCAGGGGCCAGTGAAGACTGCACACCCAGCACTTATTATAGATATGCCAATAATATGATATGCAGCATTAACTAATGAAGGAGACATTAACTTAATTTTTGAGCAATCAAATTTTAATATTTTATTTGGTTCAGCATTCAATATATTAATTTTATTGCTGGTTTCCAGTAGCTATATAAGCACAGTCTTGTTGTACTTGTCTTGCTACTTCAGCCGGGTTGGGATTGAAATGCCGTCGGTTGGGATGCCGGTGGTCAGAATATCGACAGCAGCTTTCCGATGATCAGAATCCTAACAGGGCAAGGTAAGTATACTTACCTTCCCCTGTTAGGATTCTGATCATCGGATGCCACGGTTAGTATTCCAATGGCCCCCCTAACCCAACCATGCCTTCTAGCAGCCTAAACCTAATCCCCCTTTCACCCCACAGCCTAACCTTAACCCTCCCCAGTGGTGCCTAAACCTAACCTGCCTTCCTGCAGCCTAAACCTAATGCCCTCTTCCCGCAGCCTAAACCTAACCCCTAAATCCCCCCCCCCCCCACGGGGAATATACCTAACCCTCCCTGGAGGTGATTAAATCTAACCCTCCTCCCGGCAGCATAAACCGAACCACCCCAGGCCGCAAGGCCGCAGCCTAACTCTAACCCTTTCCCCCGCAGCCTAAACCTAACCTCCCCCCACAGCTTGCCTCTCCGGTGGCCCGGCGGATGCTCGGTTGGAGTTCCAGTGGTCAAAGAGCCCAGGGCTGGTTATGTTTAGAGGGGGGACCCCACGCAATTTTTATTATTATTTTTAACTATTTTACTCACTTTTACACAGCAAACATGCATAGATCTCACTGATCCGTGCATGAATCTCCAAACAAGCCAGACAAAAGCAGGTCTATTTGAAAGTTCTATTTCTGTGTGAATTCCATTCTTTTTACGGCAGTGTTTGGCTATTGTCGGCAGTGATTGAGAACACAAATTTTTAGTAAATTCCCGTGTTGTATGAGGTGTATGTGAACAAACAACCGTGTTTGACCGATGGTCTGTTGATTCGTATTTGTGTGGACAGCAGTGTATCTCAATACGAATTGCCCCAGCACTGCCGTGATTTGTGTTTAGTAAATTTCGGAGTTGCATTTTCGGCCGAAAATGTAATCTCGAATCAAATCAGGAACTTTCCACCAATGTCTGGCTGGATGCACAACATGCAAATTATAAGTGGGAGATATGTTATATGTTGTTTAATTTCCATTTATTAGGCTCCTGATTGACTGAACAACATTTTAATCAGCAATGCCTCATTTGCTACATTTCAAAAATAGTGATAAAGATAATGTATTGATTATTTAATTTGCAAGGCCATTATGGGGGTCATTCCGACCCATTCGCACGCTGCTGTTTTTCGCAGCAGTGCGAATGGGTAGGTTCTGCGCATGCGTGGCGCAGGCGCGTTGTTGCCCGGTGACAGCTGTTGCTGGGCAACGACAAGAAGAGCAAAGAAAGCGAACGCTGCCGCGATCGCAAGAAGATTGACAGGAGGAAGGTGTTCCGGGGCGTCAACTGACCATTTTCTGGGAGTGGTGCGGCGAACGCAGGTGGGTCCAGGCGTTTGCTGGGCGGGTGTCTGACGTCAATTCCGGGACCTGACAGGTTGAAGACATCTCAGCGGGGAGGTAACTCCAGAGCTGCTCAGAAACTGCACAAAATGTTTTTGCATAGCTCGGCTGCACAAGCGTTCGCAGCCTTGCTATGCAAAAAAAAACCTCCCCCATAGGCGGCGTCTAGTTGATCGCACAGGCAACAAAAAGTTGCTACGTGCGATCAACTCGGAATAACCCCCTACAGTATGTTCTCAAAACAAAGAATAATCTCAAAATAATTACCGGGACTTCCATACACCTTACTTCAGGATATTTCCCACAGACCTATAGGCTGATGACAGACGGCTTTCAGTCTCTGTAGCACATGCTCATTTATTTATCCTGATTATGTAATCTTGTTGGGGGTTGGCACATGAATTACTGTACAGAGTGGTCATAAATACCAGCCGCTAAAAGCCACTTATCGACACAGCAGTGCTAGTGCAAACAACTGTGTGTACACAGAAACACAAGTAGTGCGGAATAATTGTGTCACCAAGCAAGGGCAGGTGATCTATGATAGTACAATGTGTTACCAACATTAAAATGTAATTTCCAGGAACACATTGTTACCGGGCAAGTGCATCTTAGCACATCACATCCAGCTGACCAGGTATCACGTAATCTTCCTGATTACATGTTAACTGAATACAGTTCTTGGAGGATGTCTTTACATTGTAAACAATCTTGAAAACAGACCATGGAATAGCTGTTAAATATATATTGAATAGAACCCATATACACTTAGTAGCACTATACTGCTATATAATATTGAAAATTAACATACTGTACCTTCCAAAAACCTGATTTTGTCAGGGCAGTCCTAATTCATATAGAACTCAAAAGATGCAAAGTTTCTATCAACAGCACAGTATGAGTAACAGGGCGGAATGGGCACATTTGATTGAAACAGGGGAGAGGTTTATTTTGTCTAAGGGCCTATTTATAATTATATCAAAAGAAATTTGCAAGATATACCCCAAAACCACCTTTTTTGGGTGATACTGCAAATTTCAAGTATCTCCTGGATGTATCTGAGGGTAAGGGGAAACACGACTGCAGCAAATATCTGTCCCCCATTTTTTGAAAACACAAACAGCTCCCATAGGTATGTGTATTTGTGAGATTTTGCAACTGTAGCCTATGGGCTCCATTATAGCCTATTCTGCACACTTTACTATGAGACGAATCTGATGACCACGCACGCGCAGTAGCCCCTATAGCAGTATATCTGTAGATGTAGCCAGGAACAGCTGTGTGCTCCAATACTCAATGCGTTCATATCTCTAAGCATTTTGAAAATGAACAGTTAGAACAGTTTGAATAAACAAAACTTTAGATTTATTCAAACACACCATGTACCACACATTTTCTCATATCACTACATGAGATTTGCTCCAAGATAATTATATCATTAAGGGGTCTATTTATCACCATCCACATATGGTGAAGCGCAGAGGCGTATCTACCTATTGGCCAGGATGACACTCGCCAGGGGCGCCAGCCAAGGCGAAGCGCCACCCGACGGTGCCACCATGGCTGGGAGGTAGATACACTTCGTACCTTTGTTCCCCCTTCCCCTGGCAGTTCCTCACCTGCCCCGGCATCAACCATGGCAAGCAGCAGCTGGAGCCACTGTAAGGCGCCGGGGTCCGGTGGCGCACCGCATTACAATAAAGAAAACACTGCATAAACTACAGCTCCCAGCAGCCCTTGCTGCCGGAGCTCACAGAAGCAAGGGCTGCTGGGAGCTGTAGTTTATGCAGCCTTTCTGTATTGTAATGCATCGGGGTGCCGGACCCCGGCGCCTACTGTGGCTCCATCTGCTGCCTGCCGTGGTTGTTGCCGGGGCGGGTGAGGAACTGCCAGGGGAAGGGGGAACAAAGGTGCTGCCTCTACATATATATATATATATATATGTCCCTCCAATGCCCGGCATGAGTGTGTGTGTGTATATATATATATATATATATATATACATACTGTAAAAGTCATTTTTGCTTTCTAACAAATATTTAAAATGCCAGCTCTATTTTATACTGTGGACGCCTGCGCATCTTATTACCATGTGCTATGAATGTGCGCTATACATCGCAAAACACTACATCCCATAAGAGAAAACAATACACCCACACATTATCTGAGTTCCAAAGCTCATTGATATATATATTTGTTATTAAAAGTATATGTTTTCAATATTTCACAATGTACATATATATATATATATATATATATATATAGTTACATGGTTACAATTTACACAGTAAGCAGTTATTACAAACTAATTCAAATACATACATGGCCAGCAATACAATTACCATATTTTGTTCAAATGCTCACTATGCTCCATATCACTCTTTCTCTCTCAGTAAAATCATGCAGCCACTGGACAGTCAGCATCTCCACCATCATCTGGGACAAAAAGAGCAGCCGGCTCTGTGTGTGACCTATACACTGAGTCTCTTGGGGGTGTATACAGATCTCTTGTTACTAGTCTAGGGGAGGGAACTTTCTCATTCATGATGAGTCATTGGTCAGTTCACATGCAAGCCTTGAAGACATCAAAAGGGCTGGCATGAGTTTCCTGTCCATCACATGCTTTAAATGGAATGTTCATTGTTCTCATCAGAATTGTGGCTTTATATTTCTACATTCAATCATAACTACTCATGGCAATGTGCTACAACTTAATAACAGGCATCAAATGAATCTACACATTAATCTGGTTACTGTGACACCAAGCACGACATGTCCATCTGGCTCCACTCCAATAATACACATACATGACGTTACTCCATTATATAATTTAAAACATTATGATGTCTGGCGCTTGATATGTTCAATTTATGTGCTGTATGAAATGTGTTGAATCTATCTTTGTGGCATGTCTGTGTAAATGCATATGTTACCATATATTGCTGTGCTCGCTGCACGTATTTGCAAGCTTAGCGACTCATAATGTGTGGAGTCTGTATGTTCTCTCTATGTAATATTTTTGACTTCGACAATACAGTGCTCGAAGTGGGCGGAATACACCGATATGGCATACCGGTACTACGAGCACTGATAGTGAAGATGCCCGCTGCCACAATTTTTCCAATTTGCCGCTATTCACGCGCCAATTGGAGCTATTGAACCGGCAGCAAATCAGGAGCGTCCGTGCGGCAGCTCCTGATTGGCTGCTGGTCCGCGGAAGATTTCATAATGGTGGCGGTCATAGGAGCGGCGTTGAAGGCCTCGACCAGAGCCTCATCACCCGTGCCGCAGCCCACAGCCTTCTCCATGCCGCAGACGCCCTCCTCTGCACCACCACAGCACAGGGCCTCCTCATCCACCTCACCGCTGACCACAGCCTCCTTCACACCGCAGATGCCCATAGACGTCTCCGCCGCCCATAGCCTTATCCTCCGCACCAGCAACCACAGCCTCCTCCGCACCACCGCTGCTCTTTAGGTAATCTCTTACCCTGCTGCCTTTCTCCCTAGTCCCTACTGTATGTCCTTGATGTCCCTCTCTTTGTCACTCTCACTGTCCCTGCTGTCACTCTCCCTGTACCTATGTCCCTGCTGTCACTCTCCCTGTCCCTGCTGTCACTCTACCTGTCCCTATGTCACTCTCCCTATGTCCCTGCTGTCACTTTCTCTGTCTCTATGTCCTTGCTGTCACTTTCCCTGTCTCTATGTCCCTGCTGTCACTCTCCCTGTATTTTCAGTGTGGCATAATGTGAATTTTTTCTCATTCAGTGTGGATTGTGGCTCATCCTGAGTGGCATAATGTGACTTGTGGCTCATACTGTGTGGCATAATGTGAATTTTGACGCATTCTGTGTGGCATAATGTGAATTTTGTCTCATTCAGTGTGAATTTCGGCTTATACTGTGTGGCTAAATGTGAATTTCGGCTCAGACCATGTGGCATATGTGAATTTCGGCACTGTGTGATATAATGTGAATTTCGACTCATACTGTTTGGCATATGTGAACTTCGGCTCATACCGTGTGGCATATGTGAACTTCGGCTCATACTGTGTGCTATGATGTGAATTTCATCTCATGCCGTGAGGCATCAATGAATTTCGGCTCATACCATGTCGCGTCATGTGAATTTTGGCTCATTCCATGTGGCATAATGTGAAAGTTGCACCAGTACTAGATAGTATAATGGGGCCTACTATTGTGGTGAATAATGTGGACACGCCCAATTTTGATTGGCCACACACACTTTTCCGGGGGCGCGCATATTACAGCCTCTACTTTTCCATACCCCCACATCAAAATTTCCACTTTGACCAATATATATATATATATATAAGTATGGTATGTAGGCGGCACTCGTGGACTTAATTCAAATAAGAAACCCGGACACTCCTGGGTTGAATACAACGTTTCGGATTTATTATCCTTCGTCAGGTATATATCTTTACTCTACTATATATATATATATATATAAAATATACACACACAAACATAGTTACACACACCTTCCCTATATCAAATAGGGAGGGGGGGCAGTCCCTTGCTTTGCCAGGGGTGCTCGGAACCCTAGATACACCCCTGATGAAGCGGATGACAGGTGGTAAACTAGATCAAACTCACACTCCGATAATTAAGTACATCACATGGATGTATCGATTATCGCATGCAGGGACAGAAAATACCCTGATGTCCTTTTGCACATGCGCCACCGCCCGACACTACAGCCACCGCTGGGATCCCCCCCCCCCTGTCGCCACTACCTCTACGCTGCAAAAAGCACACCCCCCCACCCCAGATTTTATACTTACTAGTTGCAGGAGTGAGCCGGTGTCTGTTGCTCCAGGAGGCTGCCGGGCACCGGGTCCTTCTTCTGCGCTGTGACCCCCGGTGCTGTAATGTGAGCTGCCATTTTGCCATCTCACAGTGCAGCATATGGAGGACCCGGTGCCCGGCCGCCCACACAGGAGCAACGGTCACCGTTTCCTAGGACAGGTAAGTATGGTTTATTTTTTTTACACTGTGATCAGCTTGTGTGTCCTGTCCATAAGACACACATAGCTGATCTCTGGAGCCGGGTCCCGCATAACTTTCTCTGCCAGGGGCAGAGAAAGCTGGGCAAAAGGCTGTACATCGCAGTGCTGCCCTGTGATCTCGCCAGTCTGAGCTGGCGAAATTATCACAGGGCACACTGCAGTGTTTTTTTACATTTTTGTTTTTAGTAAATTTGTCCACATTGTATTTCCCATCATAAGTATGGGAAATGCGATGGGAGTTACTAAAAAAAAGTGAATTAAAGGGTTTGGAGCAGTTTTTCATGAAAACTGCTCCAAATGCCCTTTAATACATTGGAATGATACTAAAATAATGTGACATGGGTGTAAAAACATTCTTTTTCACATTATTTTAGTAAAAATAATGTTAATAAATAGTCCCCTAAATCTCCCTGCAACTCACCCCTCTTTGCACATTGCACATTGCTGCCTCAAACTTAGCTTTTTACTCACTTACATACTTTGCCTGTAACATCCACACCCTGTCACCATTAAAAAAACATTCACAAACCTCCGATAACTATATTTATCTCTCTCTCATGCTTTTATTGGCTGGTGACATATCACCAAATCCAAGCACCAATCGCTTGCCCTGCTCACATTTACCTGATTCGCAGCAATATAGGAATCCAGCTAACCTCATAAACTTCATGTGTCCCATCACCCTCCAAAACACTATAATGTGCCTTATCAGGGGCGTAGGGAGGGTGGAGCAAGTGGAGCTTGAGCTCCAGGCGCCACTGGGGACAGAAGGCACCGGCTCCCTGTAACACAGTTGCGAGCTGGGATCTCAGGGTAGGAGGAGATGACTAGAAGAGAGGAAGGGGTGGCCACCACACTGCCTGCATGTTCCATGTCACTGATTGCAGTACAGAGTCCAGTGTAGTGTAGGGTGGTGTGTTAGGGAAGTGGGGAGGTTTGGAGGCTTGTCAGAAGAAGCTTCCTGGCTGTCAGGTATCTACATACATCTGGAACATGCAGGCAGTGTGGTGGCCACCCCTTCCCTTTCCTCAGTCCTTTCCTTCTACCCACAGAGGCCCAGTCTGTCAATCACATAGAAGCTCCGCCCCAGCCTAGAACGAGGAGCTGCTCTGCTGCTATCCACTTGGTGAGAATTACTGTGTGCATACTGTGTGTATATGTGTGTGCATACTGTGTGTATATGTGTGTGTGTGTATGTGTTTATGTCTCTGTATACTGTGTGTTTATGTGTATATGTGTTATGCACACCAGTGCCTGCAGGAAAGTACTGGTGTCAGGACTGTTATGCACTCCAGTGCCTGCAGGAATGTACTGGTGTTTGAACTGTAATGCAAAACAAATGGACTTACAGACAGACTGGGGAATATGACATAACGTACACAGAAGGTGATAGGGTAACAAAATACACACAAAGTGAACAGAGAAGCCCAGAGGCTAAGGAACTGGGTATCTCCCTTGTATTAGAACTGCTCAGATGGGAAAAGCAAGATGTTGTGTTTTAATACGTAGAGAACCCGAAATGCTGTTGCTAAGGGCAACAGCAAAACCCTAAAGGGTTACCAACGGATGTGGCAGTAAACTCCTTGGTCAGAGATGGAATGATAGACACAAGGAGAGTCTCCACAATCCTAATTCTCACTTGCAGTGCACAGGTTCAGCTTACTGCCACTAAACTGACCCCTGACACCTAGCACAGTGAGACAGGATTAGACAGGCAAGTCTTAGAATACAGCCGCAAACTTGCTAAGTTCACAGAGTAGTAACAGAACCCCAGCAAGCTAAACGACTGACTCCAGTCTTACTGCTAGGTCTGGATTGGCAGAGTGTAATACCAAATCCCCAGGCCTATTTGCAGTAAGCAACAAACAAATACAAAGCTACACAGTACTGGCTAACTTTCAGAAACTGACTAACCAACAAAGATTCAGCAGCATCTGCTTACCCTGAGAAGAGGCCTTATAAAGCAGGTGCTGTCCACGCCCCACTCAGACCTCACAGACTGTGAGCACAAAAACCAGCACCGGATCCCCTGCCATGCACAGAGCCTATAACCACTGCACAGCAAAAGACCCGAACCGGAGTATCAGCTGCGCTCAGGTCACTCCGCTAGCACTTGTCTCCCGGTTGCCATGACGACGTGGCAGCACAGGGCAGGAGACCCTAACAGTACCCCCCCTCTGACGAGGGGTCAAAGAACCCCTACCACCGGGTTTATCGGGGAACTGCGAGAAGAAAGAGCGTATCAGTCTGGGGGCATGAAGATCACAACTGCGCACCCACGACCGCTCCTCCGGGCCATACCCCTTCCAGTGCACCAAAAATGACAGCCGACCCCGAACCACCTTGGAGTCAAGAATCCTTTCAACAACAAACTCCCTCTGGCCACGTATCAGAAGAGGGGAAGGTCTTCCACTGGAAGAAGGATTACTAATCGCCCGTTTTAAAAGGGAACAATGAAATGTTTTATTGATACCCAAAGAACGGGGCAGATCTAACTGAAATGCCACCGGATTGATAACCCTGGTGATCTTATAAGGGCCGATGAACCGGGGGCCTAACTTATGAGATGGCTGTCTCAACTTCAAATTCTTGGTAGACAACCAGACGAAGTCTCCTAATTTGAAGCTGCAGGGTCTTTTCCGCTTATCAAAAACCCTTTTGGTCACTAATGACACAGACACAAGGGCTTTCTTCACTTTCCGCCAAATACCTCTAAGGACCGAAACCACAGAGGAACCACCAGGCGTGGAGTCCAGGGGGTCAAAAGAATTGGCCTTAGGATGATGCCCATACACACAAAGGAAGGGAGAGATCCCTGTAGCAGAGTGAGCCGCGTTGTTATAGGCAAACTCCGCCATGGACAGATGAGCAACCCAGTCAGTCTGACACTTGGAGACATAACACCTGAGGAACTGCTCCAAGGACTGGTTCACCCTTTCAGTCTGCCCATTAGACTGTGGATGGTAGCCCGACGACAAGCTGACAGAAATCTGGAGATCGGAACAAAATGCCCTCCAGAATTTGGCCACAAACTGGGATCCGCGGTCAGAGACCACATCAAGTGGCAACCCGTGGAGACGCACAACATGCAGCATAAATAATTCAGACAGGCGTCTGGCCGATGGCAGCCCAACCAGTGGAACGAAGTGCGCCATCTTCGAAAACCTGTCAACGACAACCCAGATGGCTGTCATCCCCGAGGATTTGGGCAAGTCCACCACAAAATCCATTGAAATGTGGGTCCATGGCTTAGATGGGATAGAGAGTGGATGTAATGGGCCAACAGGAACCCCTCTAGGAGTCTTATTTCGGGCACAGATGTCACATGCCCGAACCCACTGATCCACATCCTTAGCCACCGAGGGCCACCACACCGCCCTAGATAGCAACTCCCGAGTTCTGGCAATACCCGGGTGACCTGCAGACTTCTTGGCATGGAATTCCAGGAACACTCGCTGTCTTAACCTAGGAGGCACAAACAAAAGACCTACCGGAAGGTCTGGAGGAGCCTGATCCTGTGCTCTAAGGACTAATGATAAGAGGTCCTGGGTAATGCCTACTTTAATACATGATGGGGAAACAATGGGCAACGGCTCCTCGGTGGTCTCCTGGATTGGAGCAAAACTCCGCGAGAGCGCATCAGCCTTGATGTTTTTTGACCCAGGGCGATATGTTATCAAAAAATTAAAGCGAGCAAAAAACAAAGCCCATCGTGCCTGCCTGGCATTGAGACGCTTCGCTGACTCTAAATATGCCAGATTCTTATGGTCAGTGAGAATTGAGACCACAAACTTAGCCCCCTCAAGCCAGTGTCTCCACTCCTCGAGTGCATCCTTAATAGCCAACAATTCCCGGTTACCCACGTCATAATTCATCTCGGCAGGCGAAAATTTACGGGAAAAGTAAGCACAGGGATGAAGGCGATTATCAGACACTCCCATCTGAGAAAGCACTGCCCCAATACCCATCTCAGAGGCATCCACCTCCACCACAAAAGGACGCTCTGGATCTGGGTGTCGCAGCACCTTGGCCGAAACAAATGCCCTTTTGAGACTGGCAAAAGCCGCTTTAGCCTCACAAGACCAGTGAGCAACATCCGCCCCTTTCTTAGTGAGTGCTACCAAGGGCGCCACTATAGACGAAAATCCAGCGATAAATCGTCTATAAAAATTCGCAAAGCCCAGGAAACGCTGAAGCGCCTTCAAACTAGTGGGCTGCACCCAATCCAGGACTGCCTGTACCTTGGAACCCTCCATTTGGAAACCTTCTGGGGAGATAATATATCCTAGAAATGTGATTTGCTGAACTTCAAATTCGCACTTCTCCAGCTTCGCCCCAAGCCGGTGGTCTCTGAGTTTCCGGAGGACTAAGCGTACATGCTTCCGATGTTCCTCCAGGGAATGGGAGAAGATTAGGATGTCATCTAAGTATACAACTAAGAATCTATCCAAATATTCCCTGAGCACATCATTCATGAAATCCTGGAAGACTGCCGGGGCATTACAGAGCCCAAAAGGCATCACCAAATATTCATAATGCCCTGAGTGGGTATTAAAGGCAGTCTTCCATTCATCCCCCTCTCTTATTCGGATTAGATTGTACGCACCGCGTAGGTCAATCTTAGAAAAAATGGTGGCAGTACGAAGCTGGTCAAACAAGACCGAAATGAGAGGCAGTGGGTATGAGTTTTTAATCGTGATACGGTTCAATTCCCTGAAGTCGATGCAGGGTCGCAACGAACCGTCCTTTTTACCCACAAAGAAGAACCCCGACCCAACTGGAGACTGTGAAGGTCTGATAAATCCCTTAGCCAAGTTCTCCTGAATGTACTCTGCCATAGCCTGAGTCTCAGGACGTGACAGGGAGTACAACCTGCTCTTGGGAAGCTTAGCATTTGGCAACAAATCAATGGCACAGTCATAGGGACGATGGGGAGGTAGTACCTCTGCAACTTTTTTGGAGAACACGCCCGCAAAATCTGCATAACACCCTGGCAATCCTGGCAAACTTAGCTGCGAGAGCCTGACTGGAAGGCTCAAGCAACTCCTGAAACAATCAGTACCCCAACTAAGAATCTCCCCAGAGACCCAGTCAAATTGAGGATTGTGGGCCCTTAACCAGGGTAACCCTAACACCAATGGGGCAAAAGTACAGACAGTCACATAAAAGGACAATTTTTCAGAGTGTGTGGCTCCAATAAACAAAGAAATCTGGCTAGTGCAAGAGGTAATTTTACCTTGGGATAATGGTTCCCCGTTTAACCCACAAATCTCAATTTCCGATGCCAAGGGTACTAAGGGAACAGAGTGTTTCAGGGCGAATTGGCGGTCCATAAAAACCCCGTCGGCCCCACTGTCCACAAAGGCCTCAGTCTTGACAGTTTGACCGAGGATCTTCAAGGTCACCGGAATGATAAAAGTCTTCTTGGGAAATTCTGACTTCTGGCCTGACAGGATATTTCCCATCACCCTCAGGCCCTGAAGTTTTCCGGCTTTTCTGGGCATGATACTACCACATGACCTTTATTCCCACAGTACAAACACAACCCCTGCTGTCTCCTCCGCGTCTTCTCACGCGAGGAGAGGCGGGTAGCCCCAATCTGCATAGGCTCCTCGGAAAATTCCTCAGAGTCTGAGGTTCCCTTGGGAAGGAAGGAAATCTCAGTCTCCCTTTCAAGCCTACGCTCTCTCAGCCGTCTATCCACCCGGATGGATAACTGCATGAGCTGATCCAAGCTATCAGGCAAGGGATATTGTACCAGTTGGTCCTTTATCTGGTTAGAAAGACCTCTTCGGTACTGGTGTCTCAGGGCTGGGTCATTCCACTGGGTATCATGGGCCAACCTCCGAAACTCTGTACAGTAAACCTCAACTTGCCTTCGCCCTTGCTTAAGGATCGAAATCTGAGCCTCGGCTGAGGCCGTCTTGTCAGGGTCATCATACAACATGCCCAGTGCCGTAAAAAAAGCATCAACACTTTTAAGCGACGGACAGTCATGCTGCAACCCATATGCCCAGACCTGTGGGTCTCCTTGTAGCAAGGAAATCACTATGCCCACCCGCTGAATCTCCGACCCAGAAGACTGAGGCCTAAGCCGGAAGTATAGCTTGCAGCTCTCCTTGAAACAAAAGAACTGCGAGCGATCTCCAGAAAAACGATCCGGGAGATTTACTTTCGGCTCCTTAACCCCTGCAGGTGCTGCTGCTGCGGGAGCTCCGCCAGCAGCCTGGGAGGTGTGCATGTTAATGGACAAATCATTAAATTGTCGAGTCAGGACCTGCACCTGATCGACCACCTGTTGCAACGTATTTTGAGGGGTATGCTCCATATCCCCACAAAATTTCAACAGGAGTATTAGGCTGCTGAATATGTTATGCACACCAGTGCCTGCAGGAAAGTACTGGTGTCAGGACTGTTATGCAAAACAAATGGACTTACAGACAGACTGGGGAATATGACATAACGTACACAGAAGGTGATAGGGTAACAAAATACACACAAAGTGAACAGAGAAGCCCAGAGGCTAAGGAACTGGGTATCTCCCTTGTATTAGAACTGCTCAGATGGGAAAAGCAAGATGTTGTGTTTTAATACGTAGAGAACCCGAAATGCTGTTGCTAAGGGCAACAGCAAAACCCTAAAGGGTTACCAACGGGTGTGGCAGTAAACTCCTTGGTCAGAGATGGAATTATAGACACAAGGAGAGTCTCCACAATCCTAATTCTCACTTGCAGTGCACAGGTTCAGCTTACTGCCACTAAACTGACCCCTGACACCTAGCACAGTGAGACAGGATTAGACAGGCAAGTCTTAGAATACAGCCGCAAACTTGCTAAGTTCACAGAGTAGTAACAGAACCCCAGCAAGCTAAATGACTGACTCCAGTCTTACTGCTAGGTCTGGATTGGCAGAGTGTAATACCAAATCCCCAGGCCTATTTGCAGTAAGCAACAAACAAATACAAAGCTACACAGTACTGGCTAACTTTCAGAAACTGACTAACCAACAAAGATTCAGCAGCATCTGCTTACCCTGAGAAGAGGCCTTATAAAGCAGGTGCTGTCCACGCCCCACTCAGACCTCACAGACTGTGAGCACAAAAACCAGCACCGGATCCCCTGCCATGCACAGAGCCTATAACCACTGCACAGCAAAAGACCCGAACCGGAGTATCAGCTGCGCTCAGGTCACTCCGCTAGCACTTGTCTCCCGGTTGCCATGACGACGTGGCAGCACAGGGCAGGAGACCCTAACAATATGTCTGTGTTTGTGTGTGTAAATTTGTTTGTAAATGTGTGTATACAGTATGTCTGTGTGCATATGTGTGTTTATGTGTATACATATATGTGTATGTTTATGTGTATATATCTTTGTATACAATATATGTGTGTGTATATTTGTGTTTGTGTGTGTATATATCTGTGTATAGGTGTGTGTTTATGTATATCTGTGTGTATATTAGTGTATTTATGTGTGTGTATATATCTGTGTATATATGTGTTTATGTATGTTTGTGCCTAAATGTGTGTGAATCTATGTATGTATGTATGTATGTATGTATGTATGTATGTGTGGTGGTGGGTCGGGGCGCCGTGACATGGCCCTCCTCCGGGTGTCATGTCTTGACGCTATGTCTATGTGTCTTACGGAATGCACGCTCTGTTTGTAACAAATGAACATCCATCTATGACCTCTTCATCTCTTAACAGCCTCAACCTGCTAGCTGTAACAGAAACTTGGCCTAAACAATCAGACACAGCCCCCCTGCAGCACTATCACAGGGTTGGAATATTACTATCCCATTCTTTTACATAAACTGTTCTACCACAGGTTCCATCACTCTCATTTACATCATTTGTACATTCTATGAGGATTTTCATCCCTTCCTCTCTGCTTGTTGCTGCTATCTATCGCCCACCTAGGCAACCCAAACAATTTCTGGAAGATTTTTCTGCTTGTCTCCCTCACTTCTTATCCGCTGACATCTCCACCATCATTATGGGCAACTTCAATATTGCTATTGACAGTCCTCAATCTCCCCATGCCTCCAAACTACTCTCTCTAACCTCCTCTCTTTGCCTCTCCCAATGGTCTGACTCCTCTATACATCAGGAGGGCCACTGTCTTGATGTTGAATTCACCAGACTATGCTCAGCTTTTGAATTCACTAACACTCCTTTCCCTCTCTCATATCACAACCATATCACTTGCAAGCTCTTCTCCATTACTTCAAACTCATTGTCACTGAAGTCCTCCAATCCTCCCCAAACATGCAGAGATATAAATTTTCAACAACTTTCCACCTCTCTGCTACAACTGCTCTCACCGATTTCTACATTCACCTCTCATGGGATTGCTGTATCACACCTGATCCAAACCCCAGTAACAGCCCTTGATGAAGTAGCTCCTGTTACCCACATCACACTCTATGTAGGCTTAGATTTCAACCATGGCATTCTACATTAAGAAGACACCTTCAAAAACTGTCACGTAAAGTAGAGAATCAGTGGTGTAAATCTTGTAGTCCTAGTGACTTCATCACATATAACACTATATGCCATAATGCCCAGGACACTGCCAAACAAATATATTTCCAATCGCTCATCTCTGCTTAAGCCACTAACCCCAAGCGACTATTTAGTACATTTAAATCACTTCTTAACCCTCCCTCACCCAACCCACCAGCTACTACCAGTGCACAAGAACTTGCTTAATACTTTAAGGACAAGATTGATAGGATCCCAAATGAAAGGGTTTGCTCTTCCTCAGCCAGTGACCTGCTCAGTTCCCTGCCAGAACACTTTGGCACCTTCTCTTCACTTGATCCCACAAATGAAGATGATGTATTAACACTCTTCTCATCCTCCTACTACACTACCTCTCCTCTTGATCTTATACCCTCACAAATCAGTAAAGCTCTGTCTCCTGTGCTCATCTCAACCTTGACTACAATCTGTAATCTCTCTCTCTCTACTGGTATCTTTCCATCACTGTTGAAGCACATTTTGATTACTCCCATTCTTAAAAACAGAATTCTGACCCTAACTCTCTCTTTACCATCCCATTTCTCAGCTCCCATGCCTCTCCAAGCTACTTGAGAGAATTACTTACACTCGTCTCACATACTTTCTTAACTCACCACACTTATTGGACATACAGAGACAGCACTGACTAAAGTAGTGAATGATCTGGCCGCTACTAATTTTTAAAGCAATTACTCAATTCTTATTCTTCTAGATCTCTCTGCTACTTTTGACACTGTCCATCACTCTCCTCATTTGAACGCTACAATGCCTAGGTCTTCATGAAACAGCTCGTTCTTGATTCACATCCTACCTATCTAATCATTCTTTCAGTGGTCGCTTCTCTGATCCCACCTCCTCTGCACTACCTCTATCAGTTGGAGAACCACCATGCTCAGTCTCAGGCCCTCTGCTTTTAAATTTCAGTATTATCTGTATGCAGATGATACTCAACCCTACCAATTCACAGCAGATTTGTCACCATCGGTGCTGGTCCGCATCACTGAATACCTTTCTGCTGTTTCATCATGGATGTCTTCTCGCCACCTAACGTAATAGTTCCAAAACAGAATTAATTATATTTCCACTAACCAATAGTAGGTACCAACCTGATATCTCTATCACTGTTGATAACGTGACAATCAACCCTACCACACAAGCTCGCTGCCTAGGTGTAATCTTTGACTTTTAACTGTCCTTTGTTCTCCACATTCAATCTGTCGCTAATGGTGCCCATACAATAACTGACTTGTAAATGATGCAATCTCATTAACAATTTCCCTTGAACTCCCCGGCAGTCCCGGATTCACGATATAGTGCAATACACACAAGATATATTATAAAGATCTTGCAAAAGATCTTAGGAGGGGCCACATCCAGGAGCATGCTGTTATTAACAATAGCTTCAGATCTTCCCTGCAGCAGGGAAGATTAGAACATCAGACCAACGACCCTCGGGACTGCACATCATTATTGTTCATAGACACTGAACGATCTTTACTATTTTAATTGATTTGTCATTTTGATCCGTCAGAAATGGACAAATTGCTCATGATATCATCTAGTTTATGGGCACCTTAAATCATGTTACATACATCTAAACAACATATCCATAATATGACCTTCACTTACACAAGACACTGCAAAAACTCTAATTCATGTACTCATCATCTCCCGCATTGATTATTGCAATAGTTTCCTTACTAACTATACAAAAAAAAAAAAACTCTGGAGTGGTTTTGCCAAAACCACCCTTTTGTGTTTTGGTTTTGGTTTGGATCTGGATTTTTTTTTAAAAAAAACCCATAAAAACAGCTAAAATCACATAATTTGGGTGTAATTTTGATCCTACGGTATTATTAACCTCAATAACATTCATTTCACTCATTTCCAGTCTATTCTGAACACCTCGCACCTCACAATATTGTTTTTAGGCCAAAAGGTTGCACTGAGGTGGCTGGATGACTAAGCTAAGCGACACAAGTGTGCGGCATAAACACCTGGCCCATCTAGGAGTGGCACTGCAGTGGCAGACAGGATGGCAGATTTAAAAAATAGACTCCAAACAGCACATGCTGCAAAGAAGAAAAAGAGGTGCAATTAGGTAGTTGGATGGCTAAGCTAAGCGACACAAGTGTGCGGCACAAACACCTGGCCTATCTAGGAGTGGCACTGCATTTGCAGACAGGATGGCACTTAAAAAAACTTGGCCCCAAACAGCACATCATGCAAAGAAGAAAAAGAGGAGCAATGAGGTAGCTGTATGACTAAGCTAAGCGACACAAGTGTGTGACACAAACAACATGGGACGTGCTGGAATTTGCCCACATGTAATATTGGTGGCACAGGAGAGCGTACCCCTAAGCCACACACACACACACACACACACACACACACACACACACACACACACACACACGGCAAAGCCTGTAAAATTAATTTGGATAATAATAACCCTTTTATTTGGAGCTATTATAATAATATAATAATATGCAGCACAGGCGAGCGAACCCCTACACCACACAGGGCAAACCCTGTAAAAATTATTTGGATAATAATAAGTAATGTATATAACCATTTTATTTGAAATAAATAATAAATAGCACAGGACACCACCACTGGACTTATGGCAGCACAAGACACCACCACTAGATGGATGCAGCACAAGATAGCACCACTGGACTGGACTTATATGGCAGTACCCCAGGACTTATACGGCAGTACCCCTGGAGTTGTATGGCAGTGTCAGACAGGATGGCACTTTAAAAAACTAGTCCCCAAACAGCACATGATGCAAAGAAGAAAAAGAGGTGCAAGATGGAATTGTCCTTGGGCCCTCACATTCACTCTTATGTTGTATAAACAGGACATGCACACTTTAACAAACCAATCATTTCAGTGACAGGGTCTGCCACACGACTGTGGCTGAAATGACTGGTTTGTTTGGGTCCCCACATTATAAGAAGCAATCAATCTCTTCTTGCACAAACTGGCTCTACAGAGGCAAGATGTCGACCTCATCCTTATCCTCCGATTTCTCACCCCTTTCAGTCTGTACATACTCCTCCTCACAGAGTATTAATTCGTCCCCACTGGAATCCACTATCACAGGTCCATGTGTACTTTCTGTAGGCAACTGCTGGTAAAGGTCTTCCCAGAGGAATTTATTATTCATTTTGATGAACATGATCTTCTCCACTTTTTGTGGAAGTAACCTCCTACGCCCATCGCTGACAAGTACCGGCTGCACTAAACACTCTTTAGTTGTACACACTGGAGGGGGAAGGGGGCACCTTAGGTAAAATAAAGCCAGTTTGTGCAAGGGCATCCAAATTGCCTCTTTTTCCTGCCAGTATACAGTACACACGGACTGTCTGACATGTCTACTTTGATGCTGTCACTCATATAATCCACCATTCTTTCAATGATGACAGAATCATATGCAGTGACAGTAGACATGTCAGTAATCGTTGTCAAGTCCTTCTGTCCAAACCAGATGTCAGCACTCGCTCCTGACTGCCCTGCATCACCGCCAGCGGATGGGCTAGGAAATCTTATCCTTTTCCTTGCAGCCCCAATTGCGGAAGAAAATGAAGGAGGAGCTGTTGACGGGTCACGTTCCGCTTGAGTTGACAATTTTCTCACCAGCAAGTCTTTGAACCTCTGCAGACTTGGGTCTGCTGGAAAGAGAGATACAACGTAGGCTTTAAACCTAGGATCGAGCACGGTAGTCAAAATATAGTGCTCTGATTTCAACAGAGTGACCACCCTTGAATCCTGGCAAAGCGAATGAAGGGTTTCATCCACAAGTCTCACATACTTTACGGAATCACTCCGTCTTAGCTCCTCCTTCAATTTCTCCAGCTGCTTCTGCAAAAGCCTGATGAGGGGAATGACCTGACTCAAGTTGGCATTGTCTGAACTGACTTCACGTGTGGCAAGTTCGAAGGGTTGGAGAACCTTGCACAAGACGGAAATCATTCTCCACTGTGCTTGAGTCAGGTGCATTCCACCTCCTTTGCCTATATCATAGGTGGATGCATAGGCTTGAATGGCCTCTTGCTGCTCCTCCATCCTCTGAAGCATATAGAGTGTTGAATTCCACCTCGTTACCACCTCTTGCTTCAGGTGATGGCAGGGCAGGTTCAGGTGTGTTTGCTGGTGCTCCAGTCTTCGGCACGCGGTCGCTGAATGTTGAAAGTGGCCCGATATATTTTGGGCCACCGACAGCATCTCCTGCATGCCCCTGTCATTTTTTAAAAAATTCTGCACCACCAAATTAATTGTATGCGCAAAACATGGGACGTGCTGGAATTTGCTCAGATGTAATGCACGCACAATATTGGTGGCGTTGTCCGATATCACAAATCCCCAGGAGAGTCTAATTGGGGTAAGCCATTCTGCGATGATGTCCCTCAGTTTCCTAAAGACTAGAAGTTGTCAGTGGTGTGCCTCTTACGGAAAGCGGTGATACATAGCGTAGCCTGCCTAGGAACGAGTTGGCATTTGCGAGATGCTGCTACTGGTGCCACTGCTGTTGTTGCTGCGGGAGGCCATACATCTACCCAGTGGGCTGTCACAGTCATATAGTTCTTAGTCTGCCCTGTTCCACTTGTCCACATGTCCATGGTTAAGTGGACAGTGGGTACAACTGCATTTTTTAGGACACTGAGGACACTTTTTCTGACGTCTCTGTACATTCTCGGAATCGCCTGCCTAGTGAAGTGGAACCTAGATGGGATTTGGTACCGGGACACACTACCTCCATCAATTCTCTAAGTCCCACTGAACTAATGGTGGATACAGGACACACGTCTAACACCAACATAGCTGTCAAGGCCTTTGCAACAGGATGACTGCTGTCATATTTCATCTTCCTCACAAAGGACTGTTGGACAGTCAATTGCTTACTGGAAGTAGTACAAGTGGTCTTCCGACTACCCCTCTGGGATGACGATCGACTCCCAGCAGCAACAGCAGCAGTAGGCGTACCACTCAAGGATCCTCCGCAGGAATCCCGGTTAGGAGAGGACTCCTCAGTCTTGCCACTGACATGGCCTGCAGGACTACTGACGTTCCTGACTGAGGAGGAAGTTGACGTTGAAGGAGTTGGTGGTGTGGCTTGCAGGAGCTTGGGTACAAGATGAGGAAGGGATTTAGGTGTCAGTGGACTGCTTACGCTCTTACCCAAAGTTTCACAACTTGACATTGACTTCTGATGAATGCGCAGCAGGTGACGTATAAGGGAGGATATTCCTAGGTGGTTAACATCCTTACCCCTACTTATTACAGATTGACAGAGGCAACACACAGCTTGACACCTGTTATCTGGATTTGTGGAGAAATAATTCCACACGAAGAGATGGCTTTTTTGGTATTTTGCCCAGGCATCACAATGGGCTTATTCATCCCACGGACAACAGGTGTCTCCCTCGGTGCCTGATTTAAGCAAACCACATCACCATCAGAATCCTCCTTGTCAACTTCCTCCTCAGCGCCAGCAACACCCATATCCTCATCCTGGTGTACTTCAAAAGTGACATCTTCAATTTGAATATCAGAAACTGGACTGTGGGTGCTCCTTCCAGCACTTTCAGAGGGCGTGCAAACAGAGCCGGCCCTAACTAATATGATGCCCTAGGCAAGATTTTGGCTGGTGCCCCCTAGCACCACCACCAGCTCTGCAGGGGATGCCTGGCATGAGTCAGCTGGCAGCTCTGCTAACGTCAGGCGCCTTTTGTTTATGAAAATACATTTTATTTGCATTACTTTGTGGCTAGGATGCACAAGCAACTTCTGCTGATTAAAACGATATGCAGCATGCCTATATTCTGTGTGCAACTGTGGCTGTATCTGCATACGAAATGCTACATTACAGTGATTTCCAGGAATACACTGCAATGTAGCATTTCGTATGCAGATACAGCCGCAGTCACACACAGAGTATAGGCATGCCGCATATCATTTTAATCAGCAGAAGCTGCTGGTGCCCCTAAGCATACCAAATGCCCTAGGCATTTGCCTAGTTTGCCTATGCCTAAGGCCGGCTCTGCGTGCAAATGGTGGAAGGAGCCACCTCTTCCCGTCCAATGTTGGGAGGCATCGCAACCTCCGACACACTTGGACTCTCCTTGGGGATTTGTGATACCATCTTAGAATGCACAGTTCTTTGCTGTGCTTTTGACAGCTTAACTCTTATCATTTTTCTAGTGGGAGGATGAGGGCTTCCATCGTCATTTGAAGCTGAACCACTAGTCATGAACATAGGTCAGGGCCTTAGCCGTTTCTTGCCACTCCGTGTTGTAAATGGCATATTGGCAAGTTTACGTTACTCCTCAGACCATTTCAATTTTTTTGGGGGGTCTTTTTACTGAACTTTGGCTTTTTGGATTTTACATGCCCTCTACTATCACATTGGGCATCGGCCTTGGCAGACGACGTTGATGGCATTTCATCGTCTATGTCATGACTAGCGGCAGCAGCTTCAGCCCTAGGAGGAAGTGGTTCTTGATCTTTCCCTATTTTATCCTCCAAATTTTTGTTCTCCATTATTTTTCTGGAGTTATATAACAATATGCGGTACAGGAGAGCGTACCTCTACACCACACAGGGCAAACCCTGTAAAAATTATTTGGATTAAATACCTAAAACCCCTTTATTTGGAGTAAATAATATACAGCACAGGACAGCACCACTGAACTTATATGGCAGCGCCACTGGACTGGACTTATATGGCAGTACCACTGGAATTATTTGGCAGTATCACTGGAGTTATACGGCAGTGTCACTGGAATTATACGGCAGTATCACTGGAATTATATGGCAGTACCACTGGAATTATACGGCAATTCCACTGGACTTATACGGCAGTAACACTGGACTTGATTTATACGGCAGTATCACTGGATTTATACGCCAGTACCACTGGAATTATACGGCAGAACAATTGGACTGGATTTATATGTCAGTATCACTGGACTTATACGCCAGTACCACTGTATATATACGGCAGTATCACTGGAATTATACAGCAGTATCACTGTAATTATACTGCAGTACCACTGGACTTATATGGCAGTACAACTGGACTAGATTTATATACAGTATCACTGGACTTATACGCCAGTACCACTGTAATTATACGGCAGTATCACTGGAATTATACTGCAGTGCCACTGGAATTATTTGGCAGTACCACTGGAGTTATACGGCTGTACCACTGGAGTGGATTTATACGGCAGTATCACTGGATTTATATGCCAGTACCACAGGACTTATATGGCAGTATCACTGGAATTATACGGCAGTACCACTGGATATATACAGCAGTATCACTGGACTGGATTTATATGGCAGTACCACTTGATTTATACGGCAGTACCACTGGACATATACGGCAGTATCACTGGATTTATATGGCAGTACCACTGGACATATATGGCAGTATCACTGGACTGGATTTATACGTCAGTACCACTGGATTTATACGGCAGTACCACTGGACATATATGGCAGTATCACTGGACTGGATTTATACGCCAGTACCACTTTATTTATACGGCAGTACCAGTGGACATATATGGCAGTATCACTGGACATATACGGCAGTATCGCTGGATTTATACGGCAGTACCACTGGACATATACGGCAGGATCACTGGACATATATACGGCAGTATCACTGGACTGGATTTATACACCAGTACCACTGGACATATACGGCAGTACCACTGGACATATACGGCAGTATCACTGGACTGGATTTATACGCCAGTACCACTGGATTTATATGGCAGTACTACTGGATTTATATGGCAGTACCACTGGACACATACGGCAGTACCACTGGATTTATACGGCAGTACCACTGGATTTATACGGCAGTACCACTGGACATATACGGCAGTATCACTGGACTGGATTTATACGCCAGTACCACTTTATTTATACGGCAGTACCAGTGGACATATACGGCAGTATCACTGGACATATACGGCAGTATCGCTGGATTTATATGGCAGTACCACTGGACATATACGGCAGGATCACTGGACATATATACGGCAGTATCACTGGACTGGATTTATACACCAGTACCACTGGACATATACGCCAGTACCACTGGACATATACGCCAGTATCACTGGACTGGATTTATACGCCAGTACCACTGGATTTATATGGCAGTACCACTGGATTTATACGGCAGTACCACTGGACACATACGGCAGTATCACTGGATTTATACGGCAGTACTACTGGACTTATACTGCAGTATCACTGGAGTGGATTTAAACGCCAGTACCACTTTATTTATATGGCAGTACCAGTGGACATATACGGCAGTATCACTGAACATATACGCCAGTTTCACTGGACATATACGGCAGTACTACTGGACATATATACGGCAGTATCACTGGACTGGATTTATACGGCATGACCACTGGACATATACGGCAGTATCACTGGAATTATATGGCAGTACCACTGGACATATATATGGCAGTATCACTGGACTAGATTTATATGCCAGTACCGCTGATATTATATGCCAGTACCACTGGAATTATACAGCAGTATCACTGGAATTATATGGCAGTACCACTGGAATTATACAGCAGTACCACTGGACGTATACAGCAGTATCACTGGACTGGATTTATACGCCAGTACCACTGGAATTTTATGCCAGTAACACTGGAATTATACGTCAGTACCACTGGAATTATACAGCAGTACCACTGGACATATACGGCAGTATCACTGGACTGGATTTATACACCAGTACCACTGGAATTATATGGCAGTACCACTGGACATATACGGCAGTATCACTGGACATATACAGCAGTATCATTTGACATACATGGCAGTACCACTGGACATATAAAGCAGCACAGGGACACCACCACTGGACTGATGCAGGATAACACAGCACCACTGCAATGGACTGGACTTATGCAGCAGAACAGGATATATGGCAGCAGAGGACACCACCGCTATGACTGGACTGATGCAGCACAAGACACTACCACTGTACTGATGCAGGATAACACAGTTGTTAGGTGCCGCGGTCCGCGGCGCCGCTTGGTCTGCTTCCGAGCGACGCTCACGGCCGCCGCACCTCCCTTCCTGGCCGCCCGGCGCCTAGCAACGCCAGGACGCCGTGCACGCTGAGCCGCCGGGTCCCTGGCAACGCTGGGACGCCGTGCGCGCTTAGCCGCCGGACCCTTAGCAACGGGGATGCCACAGACGAACCGCGTTCCCCGTTGCTTCCTATCAATCAATACACCTGTCAGCTCTGGTCGTGCAGCGGGGCAGCTGCACGACATTACTAATTAAGCTTCGCTGCAGCTATTGGAAGGCTCCCTGTTATATTCTCCCTCATTTCCTGGCACAGACGCCGGTGATAGCTTCCTGTATGCTGTTCCTGCCTTGTAACGTCTGTTCCTGGTCAGCTGTATCTGGTCGATCCTGCTCCCTGTGCTCCTGAGTCCTGGAGTTCTGAAGCCGGTCCTGGGAATCCTTCCTGTTCAAGTGAACCTGTTGCAGTCATCTGGGGGTTCTCGTTTGTTGGGGTTCTCTCCCGGTTTCGTGAGTAGCAGCTTCTGCCGCGTGTTGCGGCCTAGGCCGCTTAGTCCTTTTGGTACTATTTTTGTATTGGTGGTTTTTGCGGAGGTTTCCGCTTTTCACTGTCCTCCCCGGAACTCGGCGGTGCCGTGTGGGGGAGTGGACAGTGACATCTTTTGTTGTTCTTTTCCTTTGGCGGCGTGCCGCACATATATTTAGTTTTAGGGTAGTTAGTAGCCCCTAGCTTCTGTTTGCTTTAGTTAGAGGTCCCCTTGTTATTATCCTGTCTCGGTTCACGCTTTGTCTCACTCTAAGACCTGGGGGCATCGGAGTTGGGCAGACCTAATCCGCCCTTCAAAAGCGGCTGCCGTGGGCCCAAGAAACCATAGTTACTCAGGCGTGAACTGACCACACGGGTAAAACAACGGAGGTAGGGTGCTAGGGGCTATTCCCATTCCATCCCTATTTCAGCGTCATGTCCTGGTGCTCTGAACTCACTTCGCAACATCTTTCTAGTTCTGAGCATCAGGAACGTAACAACAGTACCACTGCAATGGACTGGACTTATACAGCAGCACTGGACATATGGCAGCAGAGGACACCACCACTGTGACTGGACTGATGCAGCACAAGACACCACCACTGAACAGATGCAGCACAACACAACACCAATGGACTGGATTTATACAGCAGCACTGGACATATGGCAGCAGAGGATACCACCACTGTGACTGGACTGATGCAGCACAAGACACTACCACTGAACTGATGCAGGACACTGGGGACGGAGACACGTCCTCTCTCTACACTCTCCAATGCCGGACTGACAATGGCGACGCGCGGCTCCTTATATGGAATCCAAACCCCGCGAGAATCCGACAGCGAGATGATGACGTTTTGCCTCGTTCTGGTTTCCGAGTCAGGCAGGAAAGTCCGAGCCTGAATCGGATCCAGGCTCGTGTAGTGAAGTTCAGGCGCTCATCTCTAGTTGAGAGAGACACACATTTAGAGTCCTCCTGAGTCCGGTACCAGTATGTAAGTACTACAGAGGCTGCTGCTGCTATTCTTGCATATGACAAGATGGATTATAGATATTTTTTTTTCTATGTATATTCTAGGGTTGTTTAAGTTGTCTTTGTTTCACTACAAGAAACTTTTATAAAATAGTTGTCATTCAATTTGGTGAAGCTATAAACAGTACCCAGGCATTATTAAACTATTACTTTAAATCTACTATACCCCATTGGGTTAAATGTAATATACACAATCCATACATCCTAACATGACCCAGTCCTGGAGGGAAAACATGCTTATCTTAAATTATGACTGCAATCACCTGTGCTGAAACACCTTTCTTATCAATTAAATAGTTCAACACAGGTAACACCAATCATGTATTAAGAGGGAAGCACTTTGTCCCTCCTGGAATGGGTCATTTAGGGGGGTTTGCACAATCTAATATACACTTCCCCGCCTTCCACCAGGGGCCACCTTGTCTTAAGTGCCCCGAGCACCCCCGAGGCTTAATCCGGCCCTGGGTGTTCTGCTGTATCAGTCCAGGTGGGGTGCTCTGTCTGCTGTATCTAAAAGGGGTGCTTTGTGTGCTGTATCTCAAAGTGGTTTCTTTGTCTGCTGTATCTGAAAGGAGTGCTCTGTCTGCTGTATCTCAAAGGGGTTTCTTTGTCTGCTGTATCTGAAAGGGGTGCTCTGCTGTATCAGTCCAGGCGGGGTGCTTTGTCTGCTGTAACTGACAGGGGTGATCTTTGAGTCCATCCAAGCGCTCCGCTCCAGGGTAAAATTAAAATAATAAAAGCTAAAAACAAAAGCCTAAAAATATAATTATAGAAAAAAATAATAATAATTATATATATATATATATATATATATATATATTTCTTGTTTGTGCTGTACCCAGTGTACTATACAATTTTTATTTTATTTTCTTAAGTACTGTGACACTGCCGGTCAGACCGCAGTATATTATTATTTCATTCTCAAACATGTATTGTGCGACACTGTTGGTGAAGGTCAACTGCAGTGTTTGATTATTATTTCTGACGCAAACACATATTGTGTGACACTGTGGGTGATGGTGGTACCACAATAATATATTTTATTTCCTACTTATACACGTATTGTGTGACACTGTTGGTGAAATTAAACCATACCGTTAGATTATTATCTCTGACTCAAACACGTATTGTGTGACACTGTGGGTGAAGATGGTACCACAGTAATGTATTTTATTTCTTACTTATACACATATTGTATATAGACGGCTTAACTCAGGGCATGTAAAATCAAAGAAAAAGAAAAAGTCGGATTATTAAAAGTTAGATTATTGCAAAACTATAACCAATAAAAATTGTTGTCTATGCATTAAAGACTGTCACCAATGTCCCCAATGATTAATTGAAATTTTTAAAGTCAAACAAATTAAATGAAATTACTAAGCAATTCTTCCTTCCACTACATCCTCTACCTCCCTTGGGCCCCTGATTTAGTTATACCCCTTTCAGACCACCATCTATGAACACGGGTTATTGGCACATGAACGCACATTACCCGTGTTCATGAGCAGTCTGAAAGGTGCCAGGGTTGAAATATCAGGTCGAGCGACACGTGTTCAAATCAGCTTGCTGTCCGGTGTGAACAGGTGCCGGGTCCATGTGACCCGTTTCCTGTTCACTGTGTGTGGACAGGCGGCGCTTGGAGATCATGTGATCTGCAAGCGCTGCGTCACCGCTGACGTGACCAACCCAGCAATATGCTGGTTGCTTACAGCGGCGGCAGGGTGCCTGAGGTGGGTCGCACCCTGGGAACTCCCGTGTCAGGCTCCCGGGTGCTACCCACCTCAGACGGTGTGAAAGGGGTATTATTGATAAAGATCTGTGTCAGACCATTTTTGCTGATTTTGGTTTAATTTTTTATTTTATTTACAAAAACAGCTAAAATCACATGATTTGCCCTTTTTTTGTTCCTAGAGTATTATTAACCTCAATAACATTCATTTTTAGGCATTTCCAGGCAATTTTGTTCACAGTACAAACAATGAAAAATATATATTGTATAATATATATTTTAGATGCTGTAATCATCTGTACAGATTATTTTCAGCCTCAATGTAGGATCAGTTCCTGAAAGTTATGTTCGACCTGGAGAAGGTTCCGCTTCTTCCAGCTTTAAGCAAGGTATGTAGTACCATATAAATGTTTTTTTTACCAATATACACCACAAATTTTTGTATTAATTGAACACATTTCCACTTTATTGAAGACATTGTGGCAAAAGTACAATTGTGCCGAGTCCCGAATGCAGCTCACTTATATGGAATTCAAAACCTGCAAGATCCAACGCTGGATGAAAACAATATTGTGATGTGGTCAAAATTGACTGGAAATGAGTGGAAATTACTGTTATTGGGGGTAATAATACTGTAGAAACAAAAACAGACCCAAAATCTGTGATGTTAGCTGTTTTTATGATTTAAAAAAACAAAAAGCAGATCCAAAACAAATACAGATCCAAAACTCACATGGGAGGTTTTGGCAAAGCAAATATAGATCCAAAACACGAAGGATATACAAATCCAAAACAAGAACCTAAAACGCAAGATTTGGCCCGGCACACATACCTAATGTGTACTTTCAGCAGTGAATGCTGGCTTCTCTGGTAAAGCATGTCACATTTGACTTCTAAAAATAATTTTATTAAGTTACTTAATTGATGACAATCATGAAAGCCTCTCTCTATCTCTTTCTAATTTGCAATGTCATTTAGTAACTGATTATTTTCATAAGCAATCTTATTTATTAGAAATCATCACTCAGATGCTCATAAGGAGAAACAGGCCCTAGGCTCGTACATCAGGAGAAGGTGGATTAAAGATCTAACATAGGGCTTCTTTTAGAGTTGTATATAAATGTGGTGCGCAATATACAAATACATACCAAATATATCTTAGAGCAAATTGTCCTATTTGTATGCACATAACTTGCATCTTGCACTAATGCTGGCCATACATTAGTACGACTCACATTAGATGCGAGTCATACTAATGATTCCCCCTTCCAGCCGCTGGGCATGCAATAAAATGTACGGTGCAATCTATCATACCTCTGCAATTGCCGGGGGCCGGGATCAGCTGATCATATGTGCAGCATGGCCTCACATTGTGGGCCTAATTCAGACCTGATCATAGATGTGCTAAGTTTAGCACATCTACGATCAGTCACACAGACGTGCGGGGGGACGCCCAGCACAGGGCTAGTCCGTCCAGCATGTCAGGCCCGATCCTCCCGCACAAGTACAAAAGCATCGCACAGCGGCGATGCTTTTGTACTTTAGGAGCTAATCGTTGCTGTGAGGGTTGCAGCGGCTGCGTGTGCCGTCACGCAGCCACCATGGCCCGCCCCCCCAACGGTCCAGGCATGCCTGCGTTGCCCGGACCGCACCCCCTAAATGGCGGACAAACACAGCCGGCCTGTTGCTTCCAGCCCAGCGACCGCCTCTGCCTGTCAATCAGGCAGAGGCAATTGCAGGGCTGAGACAGCTGTCGGCTGTCTGGCATGCGCCAGCGCACTGCGGTGCCAGCGCATGCGCAGTTCAGACCTGATCGGCACAGCACAGATCAGGTCTGAATTAGGCCCATTATTCGCACCCATTAACATGCATGATGTGCATGCAATGGGTTGAGCGATAGGTCGATATTGTGTATTCGTACACGATATCGACCTAGTGTATGGCCAGCATTACAGAGCCTTGTTTGGAGAAACAGTAAGAGATGTATCTAACTTAGAAGGGTGTAGTACAGAAGTTAGACATTATAAAGATAGACAGTCATTAGGTCTACACCATAGGGTCAACATTCAAAAGGTCAACAGGGTCAAAAGGGCGACAGAAAAAAAGGTTGACAGAGTCAAAAGGTCGACACTATTTTTTTTATTATTTTGATTTATTATTATTATTATTATTATTATTAATAATATTTTTAATATTATCCTTTATTTATATGGCACCACAAGGGATCCACAGCGGCCAATTACAGAGTACATAAAAAAATTATCAAAACAGGAAAATAGTGACTTACAGTTGAAGACAATATGGGACAAGTACAGGGTAAATAAACATAGCTGCATCAGCCGAGAACACTGACATAAGTATCAGGGTGGCAGAAAACCGCGGGATT
Organism: Pseudophryne corroboree; assembly: GCF_028390025.1. NCBI lineage: Eukaryota > Metazoa > Chordata > Amphibia > Anura > Myobatrachidae > Pseudophryne > Pseudophryne corroboree. Next base: position 348,927,939 of record NC_086452.1, on the reverse strand, counting down.
TCGTGCTGTCGAAAAATCCTAAAAGATATGTGTCGACCTGGTCAACTTTTTGACTTTCAACCTTTTAACCCTGTCGACTTTTTGACTGTAGTCCTTTTGACCATGTAGAACTTTTGATACTGTCAACCTTCTAGTAGCGACCTATTGACTATCAATCTTTTAACACTCCATCTACCAACCACCTCCTCACTTAGAAATACTCCCTTTAAATTTCTTAATTGAGAATTGTGAATTCTGCACAAATGTTAAATGGGTGAAAGTTTTTTAAATGATGATGATGATGGCTGCATCCTTGCTCCAGGAAAGACTTAAGGTTGCACAGCTCAAAATACAGATACGGAAACGCAGGTGTGTCATCTTTGCTCATATGCTAATTTTACAATCAGGGCCACTGTGCTAAACACTGGGATTACAGGCCATCCAATCATATAATAATGAAAGGCATGGATGGCATAATGGATAGCATTATTGCCTCACATCTCTAAGGTCTTGGGTTCAGTTGCCAGCAAGGGGGCAGTAAGCATCTTCGGGAAAGCTGGACATGCCCCCGGAGCAAAGGATAAAAGATCTGTGAGACCACGCCCCTTTTAAATTAGACTGCACACCCTTTTCGGGTGCCTGCGGTTCCGGCGGGCTGAGCAGGGGGTGTAATAATACAGAGTGCGCACCGGGTTTCACCAAACCCGGTGACGCCTCTGAAATACAGAACATGTACACGGTTCCTAAAACTATTGTGCATTGTTTTCAGGTGTCTTTTCTCAAAGGCAACACATTCCACTTGCATCATCTGCATGAGACCTGATTTTTTTTTTTTTTTTTTTTTTAATTAAAGACCACCTGATATATATGCACAGTGGAGGCAGCCATTTTGTGATCTAAACACATATTCTGAGAATGCAGATTATGAATTAACTAGGAAGTGGGACATACGAAATAAATAAGGTACTTCATGTTGCACCTTGATAAATACCACACTTGCTGACTTTTCAAAGGTCCAGATCGGTGGTGCTGAGGTGATGTGTCATGAATTGCATCAAAACTGCCATGTGCCCCACTGTACCATAACACAATTCACTGCATTGTACAGCAAGCGTAAGGGACACAGTGGCGCAATTCAGCATGTATGACATCATGAAGCTTCTGTGCTGCCCAGTTAGCTGAGGAAGTGAAGGCTTATGTGCTGTCCTGGGAGTGAGGGACAACATTCCAAAGTTCTGCTTGTCTCACGGACACTACGCAAGAGTATGCAAGTATGATCAATTATAACCTCATCAAAGGGCCTGATTCAGAGGTGGATACAGGGACGGTATTGAGTGCAAGTGGCCAATGATTTTAACCTGTGCATGCGTCTGAGCCGCACATCTCATGCATCTCGATTGTCAGCACCGGGAGTCACAGAACAATTTTTGGATGCAGAGAGAGGTAATTTTGGTGTTCCTCGGAGGTAACAGGGGGGTGGCTTACCAGGGCCCATATGTATTAAGCCTTAACAAGGGATACAGTGGAGACACATAAAGAGTGATAAATGACCAGCCAATCAGCTTCCTAACTGTCATGTCATAGGCTGTGCTTGAAAAATGGGTGTCGCCGCCAGCGAGTGCTTCTTTTGTCACAGTTGCACTAGCAGCGGTAGCCATGTTCTGATGGACATTCTGTTTATGTAAAGTGGCGGATTAGTGCTACAGTCGGTGAAGACATCAGTAGTAAGCCCATTGGCTGCAGCATTAGCATAAAGTCCCCGTCACGCTGCTCACAAAGATGCAATTGTGACCATCTATGAATCAGGCCCAAAGTCAGTGCAGACAACAGGACCATTTTATATTTACTCATACAGTAGTTACAGTATATAGAAATAAATTAATCTGTTGTGAATATCTACAAATTTACAATAGATTGCACTCATGTGAGATTTTAAAACCTTAAAAAGACAACTTTTTGTGATAATATCCTGATCCGTTTGGATATTTGTCTCCTGATTTTAATGACAGATCTACACTGTATAGTTAGACAGTCAATAGGTCGACACCATACCGTATGTCAACGTGCATTAGATTAACAGGTACAAAAGGTCGACGGGTACAAAAGGTTGACAGAGGAAAGGTTGATAGTGCTTAAGGTCGACAAGTACAAAGGTTGACATGACAATGGCCAATGCACAAATGGTTGACACTTTTTTTGGGGGGGCGGCGTGGGGGGGTTAACATGTTTACCCAACATTTGCTTTATTTACTACCACATGGACTATGATTGGGAATAGTAACCTGTGCTGAGCACTGCAGCAGCGGAGCCTTGCCCAAAGCATGGCAAGCACAGCGAGCTATCGAGGGTCTGCGTTTCTACTGATGTGGTCACAGAACATGAAATATACAACAAATGGAAAAATGCTGTATATTGCTTGCTCCAGGAACCACTGCCCAGTCCTATTTCAGAGCCACACCTAGACTCAAATGCAATACACGATACAAAACAGAGAAAGTAGAACAAGGGCGCAGTCAATAAGTATCGTCGTAACCCAGATTTTTTCAAAGGAGGAGAGCAGTGCCGCTCTCCACTGACAAAAGAAGCAGTGGGTGCAGGAATCTTCTATGTAGCCATCCAGGTATTCTCTCTCGATTCCTCAATAAATATATGCAAAAGGAAAAAGTACAAGGTGAAGAATCGGTATATAACTGGAATCCTTCTTGACAGAAATTTCCATGACACTAACCTTAGAGGAGTGCTCTATGGGGGTAATTCCAAGTTGATCGCAGCAGGAAATTTTTTAGCAGTTGGGCAAAACCATGTGCTCTGCAGGGGAGGCAGATATAACATGTGCAGAGAGAGTTAGATTTGGGTGGGGTGTGTTCAATCTGCAATCTAAATTGCAGTGTAAAAATAAAGCAGCCAGAATTTACCCTGCACAGAAACAAAATAACCCACCCAAATCTAACTCTCTCTGCACATGTTATATCTGCTTCCCCTGCAGTGCCAATGGTTTTGCCCAATTGCTATCAAAAATCCTGTGCGATCAACTTGGAATTACTCCCTATGTTCTCTCAAAGGTTTTCTTTGTGTTCATGTTTATGAACCACAAAATAATATGACCACAACCAGGATGTTACATCAAATATGGGTCCTGCACCGAACTGACCTTAATGAAAGTGCAAAAACTGGGAATATACCAATAAAATTCCCTAACTGAAGACATTCACCCCAAAGACGGCTACAGGGAATCAACAGGTGGTAATAAACCTCCTAACCTCTTAAGGGGGATATCCAATTAGCCCCGGAAATTTACAGAGGCTAATTGTCCCGCTGGGGGCTATCTAATTAGCCCCGATAAGCCGGCACGTGCCACGGTTTATCTGGGATTTTGTTTCACCTGCCTCCAGCAGGCGAAGCAGAATCCCCGGAAACAGCCCCGTTTTTGTCCGAAAACCGGGCTGTTTCACACGAAAACACACTGGTTTCACTGAACCTGTGTGTTTTCGGGAGAAAGGTTTTTTTTTTACAGGCGATCCATCTGTATAGCCTGTAAAAAAAAATATAAGATTTTACTTACCGGTAACTCTATTTCTCGTAGTCCGTAGTGGATGCTGGGGACTCCGTAAGGACCATGGGGAATAGACGGGCTCCGCAGGAGACATGGGCACTTTAAGAAAGAATTTAGATTCTGGTGTGCTCTGGCTCCTCCCTCTATGTCCCTCCTCCAGACCTAAGTTAGAGAAACTGTGCCCGGAAGAGCTGACAGTACACGGAAAGGATTTTGGTAATCCAGGACAAGATACATACCAGCCACAACAATCACACCGTATAACTTGTGATAAACTTGCCCAGTTAACAGTATGAACAACAACAGAGCATCAGTTCAACCCTGATGCAACTATAACATAACCCTTATTTAAGCAATAACTATATACAAGCATTGCAGAAGAAGTCCGCACTTGGGACGGGCGCCCAGCATCCACTACGGACTACGAGAAATAGATTTACCGGTAAGTAAAATCTTATTTTCTCTAACGTCCTAGTGGATGTTGGGGACTCCGTAAGGACCATGGGGATTATACCAAAGCTCCCAAACGGGCGGGAGAGTGCGGATGACTCTGCAGCATCGATTGAGCAAACAGAAGGTCCTCCTCAGCCAGGGTATCAAACTTATAGAACTTTGCAAAAGTGTTTGAACCTGACCAAGTAGCCGCTCGGCACAGCTGTAATGCCGAGACCCCTCGGGCAGCCGCCCAAGAAGAGCCCACCTTCCTAGTGGAATGGGCCTTAACTGATTTTGGCAGCGGCAATCCAGCCGCAGAATGAGCCTGCTGAATCGTGTTACAGATCCAGCGGGCAATAGTTTGCTTTGAAGCAGGAGCACCAAGCTTGTTGGAAGCATACAGGATAAACAAAGACTCTGTTTTCCTGACCCTAGCTGTTCTGGCTACATAAACCTTCAAAGCCCTGACCACATCAAGCAACTCGGAATCCTCCAAGTCAGCAGTAGCCACAGGCACCACAATAGGTTGGTTTATATGAAAAGATGAAACTACTTTCGGCAGGAATTGTGGACGGGTCCTCAATTCTGCTCTATCCGCATGGAAAACCAGATAAGGGCTTTTATGTGACAAAGCCGCCAATTCTGACACACGCCTAGCTGAAGCCAAGGCTAGTAGTATGACCACCTTCCACGTGAGATATTTCAATTCCACCATTTTGAGTGGTTCAAACCAGTGGGATTTCAGGAAACTCAACACCACGTTAAGATCCCAAGGTGCCACTGGAGGCACAAAAGGGGGCTGAATATGCAGCAGTCCCTTTACAAACGTCTGAACTTCAGGTAGAGAAGCCAGCTCTTTTTGAAAGAAAATGGATAGGGCCGAAATCTGGACCTTAATGGTACCCAATTTTAGACCCAAAGTCACTCCTGACTGTAGGAAGTGAAGGAAACGGCCCAGCTGGAATTCCTCTGTACGGGCATTCCTGGCCTCACACCAAGCAACATATTTTCGCCATATACGGTGATAATGTTGAGCTGTCACGTCCTTCCTAGCCATTATCAGCGTAGGAATAACCTCATCCGGAATGCCTTTCTCTGCTAGGATCCGGCGTTCAACCGCCATGCCGTCAAACGCAGCCGCGGTAAGTCTTGGAACAGACAGGGCCCCTGTTGCAACAAGTCCTGTCTTAGAGGCAGAGGCCACGGGTCCTCTGTGAGCATTTCTTGCAGATCTGGATACCAAGTCCTTCTTGGCCAATCCGGAACAATGAGTATTGTTCTCACTCCTCTTCTTCTTATGATTCTCAGCACCTTGGGTATGAGAGGAAGAGGAGGAAATACATAGACCGACTGGAACACCCACGGTGCCACCAGTGCGTCCACAGCTATCGCCTGAGGGTCTCTTGACCTGGCGCAATACCTCTGTAGCTTTTTGCTGAGGCGGGATGCCATCATGTCCACCTGTGGCAGTTCCCACCGACTTGCAATCTGCGTGAAGACTTCTTGATGAAGTCCCCACTCTCCCGGGTGGAGGTCGTGCCTGCTGAGGAAGTCTGCTTCCCAGTTGTCCACTCCCGGGATGAACACTGCTGACAGTGTGCTTACGTTATTCTCCGCCCAGCGAAGAATTCCGGTGGCTTCCGCCATCGCCACCCTGCTCCTTGTGCCGCCTTGTTGGTTTACATGAGCCACAGCGGTGATGTTGTCTGACTGAATCAGAACCGGTTGGTCGCGAAGCAGGGTCTCCGCTTGACGTAGGGCATTGTATATGGCCCTTAGTTCCAGGATGTTGATGTGAAGGCAAGTCTCCTGACTTGACCACAGACCTTGGAAATTTCTTCCCTGTGTGACTGCCCCCCACCCTCGGAGGCTTGCATCCGTGGTCACCAGGACCCAGTCCTGAATGCCGAATCTGCGGCCCTTGAGAAGGTGAGCACTCTGCAGCCACCACAGGAGAGACACCCTGGCCCTGGGGGATAGGGTGATTAACCGATGCATCTGAAGATGTGTTATGAGTTCCTGAGCTTTCTCTATCAGGAGATAAACCCTTTTCTGGTCTGTGTCCAGAATCATGCCCAGGAAAGGCAGACGAGTCGTAGGAATCAACTGCGACTTTGGAATATTTAGAATCCAGCCGTGTTGCCGTAACACTTCCAGAGAACGTGCTACGCTGATCAGCAACTGCTCTCTTGACCTCGTTTGTATGAGATCGTCCCAGTATAGGATAATTGTGACCCCTTGCTTCCGCAGGAGTACCATCATTTCCTCCATAACCTTGGTAAATATTCTCGGAGCCGTGGAGAGACCAAACGGCAACTTCTGAAATTGGTAATGACAATCCTGTACCACAAATCTGAGGTACGCCTGATGAGGTGCATACATGGGGACATGAAGGTATGCATCCTTTATGTCCAGAGACACCATAAAATCCCCCCCTTCCAGCCTTGCGATGACCGCTCTCAGCGATTCCATCTTGAACTGGAACATTTTCAGGTACATGTTCAGGGATTTTAAATTCAATATGGGACTGACCGAACCGTCCGGTTTCGGTACTACAAACATGGTCGAATAATAACTCCTTCCTTGTTGAAGGAGGGGAACCTTGACCACCACCTGTTGAAGATACAATTTGTGAATTGCAGTTAACACTATTTCCCTCTCGTGGGGGGAAGCCGGCAGGGCCGTCGGTGAGGGGGCATCTCCTCGAAGTCCAGCTTGTATCCCTGAGACACAATATCTATTGCCCAGGGATCCAACAGGGAGTGAACCCACTTGTGGCTGAAATTTCGAAGACGTGCCCCCACCGGGCCTAGCTCCGCCTGTGGAGCCCCAGCGACATGCGGGGGATTTTGTAGAGGCCGGGGAGGACTTCTGTTCCTGGGAACTAGCTGTGTTGTGCAGCTTCTTTCCTCTGCCCCTGCCTCTGGCAAGAAAGGACGCACCTCGGACTTTCTGGTTTCTTTGTGATCGAAAGGCTGCATTTGATAATGTCGTGCTATCCTAGGCTGTGCAGGAATATAAGGCAAAAGATCAGAATTACCAGCTATAGCTGTGGAGACCAGGTCCGAGATCCCTTCTCCACACAATCCTCAGCCTTCCATATGCCTCTTAAGTCAGCATCACCTGTCCATTGCATATTCTACAGGACACGTCAAGCAGAAATCGACATAGCGTTGACTCTAGAACCCAGTAGACTAATGTCTCTTTGGGCATGTTTTTTATATATATATATATCTAAGACAGCATCTTTAATATATATATCTATATATATACATATATATATACATACTAGGGTCTCAATCTCTGCTGATAAGGTACCTGTCCATGCTGCTACAGCGCTATAAACCCATGCCGACACAATCGCCGGTCTGAGTAGTGTACCAGAATGTTCACGCTATCTGCAGGATCCCTGAGGATAGCTGTTAAGTCAGCGCTACCTTTTGGGCAAACTTGACACCCTAGGGGAAGATTCCCATCGTATCCTGGCCCTAGTAGGGAAAGGATACTCCCTGAGAATTCTTTGTGGGAAACTGCAGTCTTTTGTCTGGAGATTCACGCTCTTTTTCATCATGAGAGGAGGGAAATTTACCTCAGCTTTCTTCCCCTTAAACATGTGTACCCTTGTGTTAGGGACAGATGAGTCATCAGTGATATGCAAAACATTTTTTATTACAATAATCATATATTGAATACTTTCCTGCCATTTTGGCTGTAACTTTGCATTATCGTAGTCGACACTGGAGTCAGACTCCGTGTCGATATCAGTGTCTATTATTTTGGATAGTGAGCATTGAGAGACTCTGAAGGTCTCTGCGACATAGGGACAGACATGGGTAGATTCCCTGTCTGTTCCCTAATCTTTTGTGCAATAAGTTCACCTTAGCACTTAATTACACATATCCAAACAGGTGTCGGCGTTGTCAACGGAGACACCCTCACACACACATTTGCTCCATCTCCTCCTTAGGGGAGCCTTTTACCACAGACATGTCGACACACACGTACCGACACACCACACATTCAGGGAATGCTCATCTGAAGACAATTCCCCCACAAGGCCCTTTGGAGAGACAGACAGAGAGAGAGTATGCCAGCACACACCCCAGCGCTATTAACCCAGGAATAACACAGTAACTTAATGTTAACCCAGTAGCTGCTGTTTATATTGATTTTTGCGCCTAATTATGTGCCCCCCCTCTCTTTTTACCCTCTTCTACCGTGTATCTGCAGGGGAGAGGCTGGGGAGCTTCCTCTCAGCGGTGCTGTGGAGAAAAAAACATGGCGCTGGTGAGTGCTGAGGAAAAAACCCCGCCCCCTCGACGGCGGGCTTCTGTCCCGCTTAAATATACATTTTCTTGGCGGGGGCTCATACATATATACAGTGCCCAACTGTATATATGTTCACTTTTGCCAAAAAGAGGTCCAAATGCTGCCCAGGCCCCCCCCCCCTCCTCCCCTGCGCCCTTACAGTGACCGGAGTATGTGGGTGTGTGTGGGAGCAATGGCGCACAGCTGCAGTGCTGTGCATTACCTCAGTGAAGACCGGAGTCTTCTGCCGCCGATTTTGAAGTCTTCTTGCTTCTCATGCTCACCCGGCTTCTGTCTTCCGGCTCTGCGAGGGGGACGGCGGCGCGGCTCTGGGATAGGACGACAAGGGTGAGATCCTGTGTACGATCCCTCTGGGGCTAATGGTGTCCAGTAGCCTAAGAAGCAGGACCTATCTTCAGAGAGTAGGGCTGCTTCTCTCCCCTCTGTCCCACGATGCAGGGAGACTGTTGCCAGCAGAGCTCCCTGAAAATAAAAAAACTACTTTTTCACAGCAAGCTCAGGAGAGCTCACTGAAAAGCACCCAGCTCGTCCGGGCACAGATTCAAACTGAGGTCTGGATGAGGGACATAGAGGGAGGAGCCAGAGCACACCAGAATCTAAATTCTTTCTTAAAGTGCCCATGTCTCCTGCGGAGCCCGTCTATTCCCCATGGTCCTTACGGAGTCCCCAGCATCCACTAGGACGTCAGAGAAATCGGTGAAACATCGGAAAAAAGTCAGAAAAACAATGTTTTAACAGGGATAATTGGATATCTCCCTAAGTGTCCAACACTTGGAAAAAGGATTCTTATCCGAAATGCGTCAGTTGTGGAGATTTGACTGCAGACTCCACCAAGGTTGGCTAGGATATGTAAGAACTCTTTTAACATTGTAGTACAATTTTCTCATCTCCTCCTGTTCTGGGTTTAGCAGGTTTATTAACACCTGTTGATTCCCTGTAGCCGACTTTGGGGTGAATGTCTTTAGTTAGGGAATTCTAATTACAGTATAATCCCCAATTTTTTGCACTTTGTTCTATTTTATCTACGTATGCTGCTGTTTTTTCATTTTATGGATTTTAATATTTTTATTTGTGGTTGGTACAACCAATAAACTGTATGTGAAATCTGTTTAACCACGTGGATTTGTGGCCTATCTACTGATGGAAGTTTAACACACAGGGCGGATATGAAATATACAAGATTTTTTACCAGTCGACCTAATGCATGTTGACCATATGGTGTCGACCTATTGACTGTCTATCTAGACAGTATACAGTACGTCTTCTCAGAGGAGTAGCTTGGTGCCATGGTGCCCGGAGCAAGGGTATGTTTCGGTGCCCCCTCCCCTTTACTGAATTGGGTGCATGTTACATTTGTGATTAATATCGTAATACATCACATAATACCAATTTCATGCATGTCAAATTTGTTTTTTTATAAGTAATATGTCACACGATACCATTGTCATATATGTCAAAATTGCTTTTGATATATAACTTATATATACTTCAATAAGCTAAAATAGCTTAAAAAAAAAAACTAAATTGGTGACAGGGACATTTCTAGACTTTGTGGAGCTCAGGGATAAAGTTTCCTTTGGGCGCCCTCCATGTTTAAAATAAGGACAGTGCATGTTAAAAATATAGGGGAGTGGCCACATAATTGTGCCAGTTCCCATTACACCACAGTAGTGTCCATTATTCCCATTACACCACACAGTAGTGTCCATTATTCCCATTACACCACACAGTTGTCTCCGTTTTTCACATTACACCGCACAGTAGTACCCCTTATACACTTAACACCACACAGTAGAGCCCTCTATACACGTTATGCAACACAGTAGAGCCCCTTATACACATTATGCCACAATAGAGCCGCTTATACATGTTACTCTACAGCTTCTACTGCAGAGAGAGGTGCTGCAGCAGCAGCTGGGTCAGAGAGAGGTGCTGCAGCATCAATGTAGAGAGAGGTGCTGCAGCAGCCGGGGCAGAGAGTGGTGCTGCAACAGCTGGGGCAGAGTGAAGTGCTGCAGCAGTCAAGGCAGAAAGAGGTGCTGCAGCAGCCAGGGCAGAAAGAGGTGCTGTAGCAGCGGGGCAGAGAGAGGTGTAGCAGGACAGAAGTAACCCTGCTGCACAGCTGCAAGCAGTGAGACATGTAAGGAGGGCGGTAGAGCTCTGGCATGTGCTGGCTGTTAATGTCTCCTGCTGTTACCTCTGGCCTGCCCTGTTCTCTATCTAATCTCCTAGTCCGAGTCAGTGTGCGCCCCTTTCTTCTCCTCTTCCTGCTCTGCGGCTGCCTGTACATTGGTCCGTGGTATAGCAGGTGGAGGGAAGTGTGGGGGCGGTGTCAGTTGGCTGTGTGCCCTCTAACATTTCCAGCGCCCGGAGCTTGCGCTCCACTGGGGCCACCCTCACTACACCCCTGTGTCTTCTATACCACACCCTTCTATAACAAATCTGTAATCATACAAAATACAAATGAATCACCTTTGTATACTGATCTGTAATGCAGAACGCTACATGCTATGCAGCTGATACCGTAATATGTATAACATAATGTAGCAAGAATAAGAGTCAGTCTCATTATTTATCTGTTTTTCTTTTGCCTCTTCCAATTACGTGCACCCTCACCATTACTGAGAATTAAGTTACCATATATTATTTATTTTCTTCAGACATGACAGCTGGAAGAATGTTGAGGGCAGGGGCGTTTCAACAGAGGAGGGGGCCCGTGTTCACCATCGGGTGGGCCCTCTCGTCTGCATGGCGCAGAAGTCTCCGGCATTGTGCTGGAGTCTACTGCCATGTGCAGATCTCCAGAAACATGGCGTCTGCCATTTTCCGGAGACCAATTTGACTACTGCGCATGTGCTGTGGGCATCTTAGCTGCGATTTTCACCGTGAATGCAGCGCTCGGAGCTGGACTCCAGAAATGTAAGTATTAAAATATGGGGGCAATGTGTGTGGTGTGGGCCTCCTCTGCACCCATTATAGTAATAGTAACGCCAATGGTTGGGGGTAAATAATGTCTTGGGGTTCTCAGAATACTGCTACGGCACCCATCCAATTAGTTGCTATTAAAATAAAATGAAAACCTTGAGAGCATTATAGATTAGTAGTCCTTTTATTGTTGCTTGTTACGATATCTAATTAAATCAAAATATACATATATATTAATATATAGACAGATTATGTAAAAGTGCATGTTTACATTACAGAGCATTATTTTCTTCTTTATTAAGTACTTATGGTCATATACTGAATGCAATTCCCTCCCATTTATACGGAAAGAAGTGTCATAGAATATATAAAGTTTCCAAAATGCTCAAGTATTTTTCAAGTATACTCTTCCTCCAAAGGGATGTCTTTCTTGTGGGATCACAGATTTGCTTCCCAGTATAAATGACAGGCTCAGAATACTTCAGTAATTATAAAACACATCTTGTTTCTGACTCTACAACGGTAATTCCTGACAAGTATACAGGGGAATATTTGTGTCGGTACTAGTCTGTCCAAGTCTGACAGTTTCATTAATTAATGACTGTTAGGAGAATTACCTTAAACAAAATGAATGACGTGCGAAAAGGGTGATTTTTAGCTATGTATATAATTTAGATTATGGTTTTACAGTATACGTATATTTTAACAACGGTGTAATACAAAGAATAATTCCATGACAGATACGTCACCCATTTCTAAAGATCTGGACCCATTTTTCAGCCAACGTATGCTGCATTGTGGTTGATCCTTGAAGGACACAATAGCTGAACACCGTATGAGTCAGCACTGTACAGTATGTACTGTACGTTTCTGTCACCAAACAACAAGGCCCTGAATCTTCACTTCTGGATTGAACAATGACGCGATACAGATAGTGGTAGAAGTTATCATTTGTCTCTGTGTTCTAATTCTTGATCCAATCCAACTGATTTGGATTTTGAGAACGTGTTATCATTCTACAGAGTATACATGTTGGTCAGTTTGGTCAAAATAATACATTTGACTTAACCAAAATCTCAGTATGTGCGGCAACTGAGCAGCTTTAAAATATCACTCTCCCTTTCTTTATCCCTCTTTTTATTTTGCTTACATTTCATTTCCTTTAGTTTACTTAGCTACTTCAAATGCCCGGCGTATGTAATGTTACTTCAATATTTACATATATAATACATTAATGGTCAGTATGCACAGTGCATTCAAAAATATCTGAACAAAATCAGTCACATTTTAATTAACAACTGTGTGCATGTGTATTGTAGTCGTTAGCGGAAATCAGATTAGAACACAATAAACTATTTGTAAGGATTTCAAATCCCAAGTTTACTTTTACAAGCACAAAAGAAATACCAGCTGCTCAAGGCCAAATGGAAATGTCACAGCACTTTATATTGATAGATTACAAGTACCTTTCGTCCTGGTGCGCTGCTAGCTCACTTTCTACATAATACAGAGGGAAGATAATCTATTTGTTTTGTACCAAATTATTATTGAGGGTTTAAAGCCCTTCTCATTAATGACTCAATGTGCAATGAATACGTTACAGTTATTGTTGGGAAGCGTTTAATTGGCGGTAACTTTCTTATTTATACAGTTGATTCTTTAGAATATTCTTCTGCCTGTCAGTGCAAAATTACAAATGGGGAAAACACAGCAGAACTGAACACAAGAGTGAATATAGCGTATGTGAGTGACACCGAAGCTCTGTTCTGAAAGAGTGGGCATTTTATCTGGCCCTTTCTGTACAGTAAATGGCATAAGCAGTTTTATTTGCTCATTAGTTTCATAGCTGCAGCATAACATTTTGATAAAGATGTGTCTTTGAGTAACATTGACCTCTGCTGTTAGCCTCTCCGAGTGTACAAATGGAAAGCGTAGAGTGTTCGGAGTAGATAAATCATACAACAGTGGTCTAGTACAGCATCGTAGGTTGCAGTTCTTTGGCTCATTGCATCTCTGGCCAGCAGAGCTTGCAATCTATAACATACTATTAAACTCATTTGCAATGAGATTTTTATAAATGTAATCACCTTACTCTATGGGCTGCCCAGTACTTTACACCTTTTCAATTTAAATGTTTGGATGATATGTCAGTTAGCTGCCATTCATAGGAGATAATTATAGTAATAATTATACTGAAAGACAGTATAAAGACCAGTCCATAGGATTTCCAGTCTGGAGTTTCAAAACAAATTGTGAAAATAAATTCCAAATTGATTTCACAAGTTCATTTTGCTCATAGTTATTGACATATAATTCGAAAATTAGATTTTAATGTCTTGTTTTAAGATAAGCTTACATCTGTCCTGGAAAAGATGTTGCCACACATTTCAGGCATAGTCTAGAGTTTTAAAATGTGTTTTTCCACTTCAGAATCAACATGAAATTTTACGTGTAAAATGGAGTTTTGTAGCCACCATAGCCCTTTCACAAATAACTTATGCCGAGCATGTTTTCTTTCTCAGATGCCCCCAGTTCCTCTGGAAGAGCCTTTTGTGATGATGGGCCAACCACTTGCTGCAGTGGCTCTTCGCCACCTGCTCTCTTCCCATTCTCATCCACTCCATCTACTTTTGGATTTCCTCTTTCTTGTGAGATGCCACTAACTCTGCTTAGCTCTCCTTGTGCCCTTTCAACTCCTCCATTCATATCTCCATCTGCCACCCTTACTGAAGTCCGACAGAGAACACGTTTCAAACCCCGCTGGAATGGACGAGCAAGAAGCGCATATATAATAGGATTTAGACAGCTGTTAGCATAGGAAAGAGCTACAACAAATGAGTAAAGTCCATATAATCTTGGACCTGCGGGCAGTGGCCACAGAAGATTAATTATGTTCAAAGCATAAAAGGGCAGCCAGCACAAGATGAAGGCAGTCACTGCAAGGGCCACCATCTTGGTTACTTTACGTTCAGGACCTTGTCGTCGGGCTGGAGCCACTCTAACTCGATTTCCAGACATTCTTACTTGGGCTACAATAAGTAGGTGGCAGATACAAATTACAAGCAATGGACAGAAAAAGCCAAGTGCAGCCGTGTAGAGGATGAAACCAGTCCTCCAGGCCTGTTGCGGTTCAGGCCAAGCAATATGACACATACCAGAATCTTTTGGAACCCCAGCGAAGAAAACTACTGGGAGCACAACCAAGAAGGAGAGAATCCATACTGTTACATTGACGCATTTTGCAACTTTGGGTCTTCTCCACTTTGAAGACTGGATTGGACGAACAACAGCTAAATACCTGTCCAAGCTGAGCACAGTTAAGCAGAAGATGCTGGTGAATTGGTTTACAGCATCAAGAGTCATTACAATCCGACACACAGGTGAGCCAAAGGGCCAATATGACAGAGCACTTTGAGCAGCCAGAAAGGGCAGGCCTAACATAAAAAGATCATCAGCCAAAGCCAAATTTAGAATATACAGAGCTGTAACTGAGTTCTGTCCAGCAGGACTTCGCCATGCCAAGTATATGACCAAGGTGTTACCCCACAATCCTACTGCACAAACAACTAGGTAGACTAGAGGAATGAGGAGCCCAGGGGCTGCCAAGCTTGGAGTAGATGATACATTGGCATACAGCGTTGTGTTAATGTAAGCATAAGAGCTTGAAAAAAGGCTTGTTGGAGAAGTTGGAGTCATACTTGGTTAGAGATCAAAACATGGTTCTCTTTGTTGATTTTCTTGGCATCTTACTGACTCATGAACATCTCTCCAAATCTCAGGAAAAGCCTTATTTATTTCAATACCAGGTGCCGCTTCCTATATCTGGAAAATTATTATTATTTTTTTAATTTGGCAATTTCACAAAAAAAATAAAAAATAGTTTCACTTATATTCTTTGGACTTGTAGGTATCTTATTAATATTGTGCTTGTAGTTGTGCTCACTCCTAAATCATGCATCAAATTTGATACATTTGCAGTGTAAACTCTTTTATTGGGTTGGGCTTGTTCTTAAATCAGTAACATGCTTAAAATTCTTTAGTAGTTTATCCTCAGCAAATAGTCATTTGAAAGTCTTTGGAGGCTGAAGGATATTCCTTTTTTATCTCTTCATAGAAACTGAATGATTTTCTTTATGCAGGTCACTTTTCAGTAACTGTCTCTTTGCTAAGCCCACAGTCTACCTTTGGCTGAGCAGTCTAAAAAAAGAAATGAATAAAAGAAAGAAAAACAGACATTTTTATTTACTTGTTTTAGAAATTGTTCCTAAACTTCCTATAAAATAGTTGATCGCTCTCACTTCTCATTCATCAAACACATGTTGGTGCCTGGGCAGTCTGGTCATTCTTTTCCTTAGTGATGAAGGTAATTAATTACTAAATTGGCACATTCCATATACCAAATGAATAATAAAAAAAAGTGGACTGAATTGATATGTTTTTTTAGCTGTTAAGGCTTTCAGTTGACACCTCAAAGAGAAATTGTGACTGCTATGTTCAGACATTGAAAGTTTCCATAGCAATAATAGTTTAAATTTCAGCTAACAAGGATGTAACACAATAGAGTCTACCCCTGTGATGAACGACATTTGACAGCTTTGACGACCAAGATTTGACTCCTCAAATATGGCTGCCCTCTTGGGACTCATAGGTTGCTATAGTGATGATGTCAGTAGTTGAAATGAGGCCTTGTGTAATTCTCTGGTAAATAATTAAAATGAGAAGTGTTGTGAAAGCAATATGCTTTATTGTGGATAGGGCTGTTAACACTTTCCAATTTAATTCCATGCGGTCTCATAGCTTTATGATTACATGAGGTCATTAATAATTGTATTAAGATGTATTCTTTGTTGTTTTTTATTATACTTTAGGAATTCTAGGGCAGATGTATTAAGCCTGGGGAAGAGATAAAGCAGTGATAGGTGGAAGGTGATAACGCACCAGCCAATAGTTACAGGTTTAAAAAATGACAATTAGGAGTTGATTGGCTAGTGTGTTATCACCTTTCACTTATCACTTCTTTATCACTTTTCAAGGCTTAATACATCTACCCTTATATTTTAAGAAAAACACATATTGGAGTGATTTGGCCAAAACAGATACAGTGGGGTTCAGAATGATATCCCAGCTGACGGGATGCCAGCTGTCAGGATCCCGACAGCCGAAATACCAGCAGCGAGTGCAGTGAGTCCCCTTATGGGCTCATTGCGCTCGCCAGGCTTCAGGACTGGTGGTGAGCTGCCATGGGTTCTATTCTCCCTCGGGTTGTGGTGTGGATCCACCATCAGAGTAGAAATACAGGGGAGCGGTTGGTATTCCAGCTGCCGGCATTTTACCGGCTGTTGGGATTCCGGCGTCGGAACTACATCCCATACAATGTCCATAAGGACGTTTAGTCTACAATCTTGTGTTTGTATCACATACCGTAGCTACTGCTAATGTATTGCAGATACTTTCACTGAAATCACTTCTTCTGGTCAAGCAAAGTCATGTACTATTTTATCTCTAGCCGGCTTAGATTATCTTACATTTAACTCCTTTACACCAATGGTGTTGTAATGAGATCGGTATGGGATGCCAGTGCACAGGATGACGAATGTCAGTATATCGACTTCGGCATCCAGTGCACCTGAATGCCGGCAGGGGGGCAAGCGCAACGAATCCCCTTGCGGCCTCGCTGTGCTTGCCACGCTGCCGGCTCGGTGGTGAGCTTTGCTCGCCACATGTTCTATTCTCCCTTTATGGGAGTCCTGGACACCCACACAGGGGTAATCACCTACTTCGCTGGTATTCTGGCGGCGGTATAGTACCCCTGTTGAGATCCCGGCATCGGTATTGAGACAGTCGGGATCCTGACGGGGCGGTATTTTAACCGCATACCTTTTTTAATACATACACCAGACTCTAATAAACCCCAGGGAAAGCTGAAAGTCAAGTGGCCTAAGACTGCTCATGATAATTTCTGCATATTATAGCTCATTGTATTTAACAAAAAAAAAGTCTTACTGCTAGAGTAGAGCTTATCAGTGGTAGTGGTGTCATTTTAAAAGGGACCATTTATTTTTTTCGCTTTATCAGTGACCTCACATGTATTGCTGTGTCTCATGGTCTGTGCCACTGTGTGACCGGACACTGATAATTAACTTCCTGACTTATGTTAACTCTGGCACTACTAGACTATACTGTATGCTAGAGAATCTATGTACTGGTAAATAGGGAATGGCATACATTGTGATATACATAGACATAGACAGACAGAATGCGCAATATTACCAGGGAGAATAAAAAAGAAAGAATGAAGAAGAGACTCTATTTATATAATGAAAAAGAATGAAGGACGGTAACTAAGAGAGGCACTCAGTGACGCAGACACACCGAAGCATTCTATGCAAAGGCACACAAAGTAACATACACTGTATGTGATATACGGAGTCATAGCGGGTGATATAAAGTCATAGCGGGTGATATAAAACTCATATTGCCTATCCCTAGTGTAAGAAGACATGGATAACGACAATTGCAGTTATGGGTACACAAAACCACGAAAGCAGCACAGGCAATGTCTATAACACACAACAACACAGTAAACTATGTAACTAAGACGTGTTGGTATAGTATCAGAGCTTTTAAGATCACAGTAAACTCTAACATATACAATAAAATGGGGCACATATGGTTTGAGTACAATGCCATATCCAAATGACCAATGTCAGACTGCGACACAATTCTAATTAAAAATCAGATTAGTAATAAATAAATAAATAAATAACAATAATTATATAACTGAAAAATGAGAAACAGCAGCAAAGGAACATGTCATAGATACAGTTTGACTTTACAATGTGAATATTTGTGCAAATTCAGACAAACATGTTTTAGGTAAAAATAAAGGAACAACATAAATGACAACACGAGTAATACATGTACTATATCATATAGATATAGATCTAAGCACAGGTGGGGACAATATATGCAGTATGCTGGAGAGATTTTGCAGGAACAATGATATCACTCTCAGGTGGCTTCGTCAGAAAGGTAAAGCCTCTATATTGAGTGCTTCAGGCGAATGTCTAGCAGGTGCAGTTTGGTGCCTGTTACAGAGCTACTTACCTGTTCTAGAACCCTGAAATGTCCAGCTGTTACACTAGTTACAAGCATCCAGCTGTGCGTCTATCACAGGTAGACATAGGTGTGCTGCTTATGATGACTTGGTTGGGTCAGTCTCACATGTACAAGTGAGTCCCCTAGGTGCTGCTGGTTTTTTTTTTCCTCCTTAACAATTCATACGCCCCTTTCCTTCCTTTTAACCTGTTCATACATTGTTTCGGTGCCCCTTTTCTTCTGTCTCTATCTCTCCATATCAAGGATTTGTCTGTCAGTGGCACACAGGTTGCAAACCAATCAGGGGCTGAGAAGGTGGAGAGAGGGGGAGTGAGTGGGAGTGAGGGAGAGAGAGAAAGAGCTATAAATACATAGTCAGAGAGAGGGATGGACAGAGAAAAAGAGTGAGAATTTAAAAAAAGAAAATAGACAGAAATAATGAAGAGAGCCAGGGAGAAATGTATTCACTCTTTTCTTAGCAATGCTGTGTTTCCTCTGCGTATTCCTATTATTTCCATGACTCTGTAGCCGCATTTTTTAAATCATTCATTAATGAGGCTGCAAAGACACTATTTTCCAAAAGAGACAGGGGGCAAATGCAAAATCCCATGCCTGCAACCCTTTCAATGCTGGTGATGCTCTAGTACAGAGCACTTTTTATCTTGCCAAGTATCTTAAGTGGTAAAGAATGAGTTAATGGGAGTCATACAGTGACCTCTCCGCCTTTACTGCGTCATTCTTTACACTCATTCTCCCCCTCTCTGCCTCATTCATTTTTCTGCATGCATCCATCCTACCCCATTCATTCCCTCTCCTCTGCTAACCCTTGCGCACTGACACTCACATACCAATGCACCAATATCATGCACATGCACAGCAGCATCTCTGTGGCTAGCAGACGTACTATCATCATGTTATTATAACATACCGATCACACAGTTCTGCAAACAGTCACTGCACAAGATCATTACAAACCTGTGCACAAAAATATAATACACAGATGTGCACTGTGCAGTGAGATGAGTCACACAAAGTATATTGAACAAGTTATCTCATATTATTTAGTAGACTACAGACAAGGCACACAGTAAGACAAAATATTTATTTATAGTCTGAACAGTATTACAGGATTACAAGATGAAAAAGGATATTTAAGCACAACTGCGGGAAGAAAAGCAATGGATAGTATTGAACAATGTGTTCTAGAGCAGCTAGTTACATGAGTGATTTGCGGAGACTTGGGTGGTAGGGGAGTTTTGGACATAAAGGGCTAAGCAATTGTCTTTTGGAACAAGCTGGAGAATCTTCACCTGAAACCCTGCACAACAGAAAAGAAAGACCGTTAGAAACAGCTGAGATGGTTTTCTGGTGCCTACGGGAGACACCATGATCATTTCACCTTTTGTCAAATAGTAAATTATGTCAGGGGCAGGCATTCATGGACATTTGCATTTTGCTAGTATGTGTTAGCATAGTTGAATAATAAGAGACAGGGCAGCCATCGGGGGAAGGACTGTGGGGACTGGGGTCCCGGGCCCATACAAAGACGGGGGCCCCACCTGGCTCCTACCACCAGTACCGGTAGAACTGCACCAGTCTGTACTGTAAATCAACAGCAGTCTGATTTACAAGGAGGATTTCTTAAAACAAGCCTTATCTGCGCATCATCCAGAGTTGCCTACCCTCCCTCATTCTGCAGGAGACTCCCTGAAATAGTATCAATCTCCCTCACTCCTCGAATAGACTAGCAATCTCCCTAATTTTACTTTACATTCTTGGGGTAATAAAATAAATCAGAGATACATACATTCAAAGGAGTGCATCAGTGCCATTTCCCTGCATTGTTATAAGGCACAATGATCCCTATGGCTTCATGCATTTTAAATAAAGTTTCTCTTGGCCACTTACAGTATATGGAACTTCTTGTAAAACACAATACACAAACATTTCCTGTAAAACATCAATGTATTTTCTTCAACAAGTAGATCTTACAAACTTTGGGGCTCATTTACATTTGGATGCAAGTCATTTTTATGACACGCCACTCAGATGTAGCCGTGCACGTCCGCGCCGATAGGTGTTACTTTCATAATCTTCCTGAAATGCTTTTTTAAAAGTAGGCAAATTATGGCATTAGCTCTCTGTAAACCGTTCCTGTAGGTCCGCAACACTCCACTTTTATGTAATGTCACAATGTATGACATCACACAGGGGTGGAACAGAGCGGCAGAATCTTTTTTTGGGAGGGAGGGGCCCTGTCTATTTTGTCAGTCCTGGGCCCCATAATTTCTGATGACAGTCCTGATAAGAGATAATAAACTATATAAAATGGTAAGCAAGACACTGAAAGAACCTAGCGGCTACAATGTACATGTTGCGAATGCACAGTAGAAGACATTTATGATGCACCAAACAGTTGACACGCAACTTCCTGCCTCAATTAGTACCAGAGCATCTATATTTTCACCAAAGTGCATCGATTTGTGCCTTGCCTATGTTTTTGGGAACACTGTTCTGCGCCACTCCGTCCTCGCCTTCAGACAGCCACAGCCTGTTAATTAAGATGCAGCTTAGGGGGCACTGCATTCGACGATGCGGGACCCATTCTGCACATGCACAGAAAGAGTCATGCACAGTCCTCCCGCCATCGTAGTTGTGCGCAAGCCATCAGGTTTGTGTACAGCTGTGAATTAGGCCTTATGTACGGCATCAGAATGATACAAAACTATGGTGTTCGCAGTGTATATCCTGTGAATATCACAAATGGGGTCCAGTGGAGGCAGGATCCCACCCCCTATCACGCCTGGCGGCAGTATTCTGATGTTACTGCTGACGGGTGCGACAACTTCATTTCAGCACGCTACCCCCTGAGGTAGCAAGCTGAAATGCATGTGAAAAGACCCGTTTGGGTGCCCAAACAGGTCTCTTCACGATCGCTTCCATTATTTTAGTTGGGTTTAGGCGTTTGACGCTCCTAAACCAGACTGTATTGAGCGCGATCAGTGCGATAAACCTCCTAATGATAGTGTGTGGACCCTTATTCAAAAGTAAAGCATTCAATACCTTTAATACCAAGAAATAATGACACGGAGACTTGAAGTTGGCAGAAAATTGTTAGCTATTTATTGTACCCTAACCATTAGAAAAAAACCTGTAAAGTAAAATTTAAGTTAACGTGCCGATTCAGCCGGCATATGGTGGCAGAAAAAAGAACGGCTATATTCAACTGACGATAACCTCAAAAAACATTAAAACCCAAACGATCCTAATTTACCACAAACCATACATAGGTAATAGGTGCCCGACTCAGACCTCCACGCTGACTGCCCACCCGAATGGGTGATGACGCTGCCCCCTGATGGGTGATCTAGCGGCCTTAAAAGTCAATGGAGGTGAGTGCACCTAAACCACACCAATACTGTAAACAACTGCAACTAACAAGTCAAATTACAACCTGCCGTTCTTTTCCGCCGACAAATAGCCAACGATAACACACGCTAACAATTCAGAGCCAAGGCACTCCGTGCCAAAACCTCTACCAAATGGGGTGGGAGGGCGGGAAGGAAAACCAGCAGCAAGAGAGACCAAGCTAGGCTGTACATCCCTATATATACTGATCCCTCCCCTCTCTAACATTGGCTGTACTTTTCATCACAGTTAGGTCCACCCCTCACAGGAGGTTTAACTCTCTCCATTCCTATGCTGTCATTTCGCTCTCCTAACGGGGTACATTTGCATATCCCTCAGCGAGCTCCTGTCACTTTAGACGGGAGATAGCAGGTGCGATATCATTTGAATCCGGCTCTTAGAGGGCTATTCAAATGTTCATAATTTGGCGATAATTAAAGGGCGCCTATTGCTGCTATTTAATTGTTCTTAACGCCCTGTAATTATAGTGCTTGACGCGGGCAGGTAGACAGGGTTTAGCCACGTAAAGCGGCAAAACCCATCTAAACTAATGGGCGTGGCAGGGAAAAATCCTGTTTGGGCGCCCAAACATCCGACATTTCACACATTTAAGCTCACAGTCTCCAGGGCTGTGAGTTGAAATTTGACTGCTGCGGTTAAGCGCCGTCTGATGGGAGCAACATTTCAATAGCTCCAATAGATGCCCATTAGTATTCCCCGCCTAGTGACATCACTGAAGAAAAACCTGTGTGACAAACATAGTGGAAGCAATCATTATATTTAGTCAACGTTGAAAAAAATGCAGTATATACTGTAATTGGTCCAGGCCACAAAATAACATTTTGTAGTTGTGCAAATTCCAAAATAGTAGCCTCGGATAGGTAGTAGTAGGATGCTAAATAAATAAAAATATCAAAGTGGACAAATCCTAGCGTTTCTTAATAATACTACTGTATACCATTGTCCTGTGTCATTCCTAAACACGACATTCCCTCCACCCCCTAGATTGAAAGCTCCTTGGAGCAGGGCCCTCTTCCCTCCAGTTCTCACAGCCCTTTTCTATCACATTTCAATTACAGCTCTCTCCTAGATAGTGAATGTCTATACCTGTTGTCTATACCTGCATCTCCTTTCGCTCGTTACGGTGTATCTCTTCCAGTGGCTGCCCGCCCCTAGAAGTATGCTGACTACTCTTGTTTCTTTACATCTTAGCTGCATTGTGTACTGAGAATTGTGGTGCTAATTGTTACCCTTGCTCTGTTTTAGTTTTTCTGTTGCTGTAATGTTAAGTTCTATGGGGGTAATTCAGAGTTGATTGCAGCAACAAATTTGTTAGTAGTTGGGCAAAACCATGTGCACTGCAGGTGTGGCAGATATAACGATATACATAGGTGTGCGCAGGGGGGGTGACTGGTGCGCACAGGCACCCCCTAATGTCAGGCACCCCGATCTCACA
Source organism: Pseudophryne corroboree (assembly GCF_028390025.1). NCBI lineage: Eukaryota > Metazoa > Chordata > Amphibia > Anura > Myobatrachidae > Pseudophryne > Pseudophryne corroboree. The sequence continues at coordinate 348,904,756 of NC_086452.1, read as the reverse complement.
TGCCTGATGCAGCGATCGCCGAGCAAGCTGAATACTGTCCCCTCTGCGCTGCACCCTGTCAGGACTGTATTACTGACCGGACGCCTGGGTTAATCAAGGGTGCCACTGCCACCGGCTTTCAAACTCACGGCTCCACCTCCATGTACAAAAACAGTGTGATGTGACGTGATGACGTCATGCTGCTTGCACGCCCACCCGCCACATGCCCACCTCTCTCCTTCTATACTATGCCAACACCAGCCATTGATGAGGATCAGCATGCAGCCAGTGTTCCTCTTAGGAAGACAAATTCAATACTGGCAGACGGCCGGCAGCAGCATTGACACGTAACTCGGTATTCCAGCAGCAGCAGTACTAGTCTGCGACTGTCAGTGTCAGGGAGTGACTGACTTGTAAGTAAGCTGCTGCAGCTTGCAGGGGAAAGAGAGGGGGAGCCAGACCTGGCTGAGGAGAAGCAGTGTAATTGCAGTGAGTGCCATCAGGGGTTTGTTTGGTGCACACCACAACATCTGACAATGTATCTGCTTTATTAGGATTGGTACAGGGATGTATATTTTATATTGTGTTGATCGTCAATAGATGGTGCTAGACATGCCCGAAAGTCGGTGCTAGACACACCCCTCCGACGGTGCACCCCCTAATAAAATGTGCTGCGCACGCCTATGACGATATAACATGTGCAGGAGAGTTAGATTTGGGTGGGTTATATTGTTTTTGTGCAGGGTGAATACTGGCTGCTTTATTTTTACACTGCAATTTAGATTTCAGTTTGAACACACCCCACCCAAATCTAACTCTCTCTGCACATGTTATATCTGGCCCCCCCTGCACTGCACATGGGCCCTCATTCCGAGTTGATCGGTCGCAAGGCGAATTTAGCAGAGTTACACACGCTAAGCCGCCGCCTACTGGGAGTGAATCTTAGCTTCTTAAAATTGCGACCGATGTATTCGCAATATTGCGATTACTAACTACTTAGCAGTTTCAGAGTAGCTCCAGACTTACTCTGCCTGTGCGATCAGTTCAGTGCTTGTCGTTCCTGGTTGACGTCACAAACACACCCAGCGTTCGCCCAGGCACTCCCACCGTTTCTCCGGCCACTCCTGCGTTTTTTCCGGAAACGGTAGCGTTTTCAGCCACACGCCCCTGAAACGCCGTGTTTCCGCCCAGTAACACCCATTTCCTGTCAATCACATTACGATCGCCGGAGCGAAGAAAAAGCCGTGAGTAAAAATACTTTCTTCATAGTAAAGTTACTTGGCGCAGTCGCAGTGCGAACATTGCGCATGCGTACTAAGCGGATTTTCACTGCGATGCGATGAAAAATACCGAGCGAACAACTCGGAATGAGGGCCATGGTTTTGCCCAACTGCTAACAAATTTGCTGCTGCGATCAACTCTGAATTAGGCCCCATGTACCCTGTATTGTTCTAATGTGTGTACGGCACTGGGAAACACTTGTGGTGCCCTATAAATAAAACTTATTATTATTATTGTTATTATTATTATTATTATTATTATTACAAGCCAGATATTACAGTTACCACATGGAATGCCACTTTTGCTGCTTAAGTGCTTGGTTTGTTTGTGCCCCACAATTTTAAATATTATGGGTTTTAGTCTATGGTTTTAAATTCAGACTGAAATGCCTCAATTTTTTCTTCTCATTATAATTATCCTCATCAGTGCCTCTGCTAATTCCAACATGAATTAGCTCAAAATTGCTTGGACCTCTATGGGGTGGCAAGCACTTTTTTGCGAATTCAGGATGCCGTAAAGTGGGGCCGCTGCCGCGATGACTTGCACCCCCTAGATGTGCCTGTTTTAGAGGTGACAGATCAGTACTAGGAGGTACAATATGATACCTGAGACGATATAGAAGATACATGGATTTTTCTTTTCCAATGAGCATTTAACTACAAGTAGTAGCAAGACCAATAGTAACTATATATAAGCAGTTTCTTACCACTGTGAGTGGTGTATGTGATTGTGGCTATTTTCTTTCTTTCTTTCTTTCTTTCTTTCTTTCTTTCTTTCTTTCTTTCTTTCTTTCTTTCTTTCTTTTATTCTTTCTTTCTTTCTCAAAATGATTCACAATTATCACTATGTGTTCTTTTAAGCTATTGCCTTAGGGAAGAAGGGTGGGGTTCTCATGTGTTTTTTGGATGTTTCACACTTTTTTCATATGTAATCTTTCCTAGCATTTGTGCTGGTATTCACTCAACAAATACAAGCTGTCTGGATTTGCACTTGTTTGCCTTATAAGTAGTGATGTGCACCGGAAATTTTTGGGGGTTTGTGTTTCGGTTTTGGATTCGGTTCCGTGGCCGTGTTTTGGATTCGGACGTGTTTTGGCAAAACCTCCCTGAAATTTTTTTGTCAGATTCGGGTGTGTTTTGGATTCGGGTGTTTTTTTACAAAAAACCCTCAAAAATAACTTAAATCATAGAATTTGGGGGTCATTTTGATCCCATAGTATTATTAACCTCAATAACCATAATTTCCACTCATTTTCAGTCTATTCTGAACACCTCACACCTCACAATATTATTTTTAGTCCTAAAATTTGCACCGAGGTCGCTGGATGACTAAGCTAAGCGACCCAAGTGGCCGACACAAACACCTGGCCCATCTAGGAGTGGCACTGCAGTGTCAGACAGGATAGCACTTCAAAAAAATAGTCCCCAAACAGCACATGATGCAAAGAAAAAAAGAGGCGCAATGAGGTAGCTGTGTGACTAAGCTAAGCGACCCAAGTGGCCGACACAAACACCTGGCCCATCTAGGAGTGGCACTGCAGTGTCAGACAGGATGGCAGATTTAAAAAATAGTCCCCAAACAGCACATGATGCAAAGAAAAAAAGAGGTGCATCAAGGTCGCTGGATGGCTAAGCTAAGCGACACAAGTGGCCGACACAAACACCTGGCCCATCTAGGAGTGGCACTGCAGTGTCAGGCAGGATGGCACTTCAAAAAAATAGTCCCCAAACAGCACATGATGCAAAGAAAAATGAAAGAAAAAAGAGGTGCAAGATGGAATTGTCCTTGGGCCCTCCCACCCACCCTTATGTTGTATAAACAGGACATGCACACTTTAACAAACCCATCATTTCAGCGACAGGGTCTGCCACACGACTGTGACTGAAATGACTGGTTGGTTTGGGCCCCCACCAAAAAAGAAGCAATCAATCTCTCCTTGCACAAACTGGCTCTATAGAGGCAAGATGTCCACCTCCTCCTCATCGTCCGATTCCTCACCCCTTTCACTGTGTACATCCCCCTCCTCACAGATTATTCATTCGTCCCCACTGGAATCCACCATCTCAGGTCCCTGTGTACTTTCTGGAGGCAATTGCTGGTGAATGTCTCCATGGAGGAATTGATTATAATTCATTTTGATGAACATCATCTTCTCCACATTTTCTGGACGTAACCTCGTACGCCGATTGCTGACAAGGTGAGCGGCTGCACTAAACACTCTTTCGGAGTACACACTGGAGGGGGGGCAACTTAGGTAAAATAAAGCCAGTTTGTGCAAGGGCCTCCAAATTGCCTCTTTTTCCTGCCAGTATACGTACGGACTGTCTGACGTGCCTACTTGGATGCGGTCACTCATATAATCCTCCACCATTCTTTCAATGGTGACAGAATCATATGCAGTGACAGTAGACGACATGTCAGTAATCGTTGGCAGGTCCTTCAGTCCGGACCAGATGTCAGCACTCGCTCCAGACTGCCCTGCATCACTGCCAGCGGGTGGGCTCGGAATTCTTAGCCTTTTCCTCGCAGCCCCAGTTGCGGGAGAATGTGAAGGAGGAGCTGTTGACAGGTCACGTTCCACTTGACTTGACAATTTTCTCACCAGCAGGTCTTTGAACCTCTGCCGACTTGTGTCTGCTGGAAAGAGAGATACAACGTAGGTTTTAAATCTAGGATCGAGCATGGTGGCCAAAATGTAGTGGTCTGATTTCAACAGATTGACCACCCATGAATCCTGGTTAAGCGAATTAAGGGCTCCATCCACAAGTCCCACATGCCTAGCGGAATCGCTCTGTTTTAGCTCCTCCTTCAATGTCTCCAGCTTCTTCAGCAAAACCCTGATGTATTCCCCCTCCATTGCCTATATCGTGGGCAGATGTATAGGCTTGAATGGCCTTTTGCTGCCCTCCATCCTCTGAAGCATGGTTGAATTCCACCTCGTTACCACCTCTTGCTTCAGATGATGGCAGGGCAGGTTCAGGACTGTTTGCTGGTGCTCCAGTCTTCGGCACGCGGTGGCTGAATGCCGAAAGTGGCCCGCAATTCTTCGGACAACCGACAGCATCTCTTGCACGCCCCTGACGTTTTTTAAATTATTCTGCACCACCAAATTTAATGTATGTGCAAAACATGGGACGTGCTGGAATTTGCCCAGATGTAATGCACGCACAATATTGGTGGCGTTGTCCGATGTCACAAATCCCCAGGAGAGTCCGATTGGGGTAAGCCATTCTGCGATGATGTTCCTCAGTTTCCGTAAGAGGTTGTCAGCTGTGTGCCTCTTATGGAAAGCGGTGATACAAAGCGTAGCCTGCCTAGGAACGAGTTGGCGTTTGCGAGATGCTGCTACTGGTGCCGCCGCTGCTGTTCTTGCTGCGGGAGTCAATACATCTACCCAGTGGGCTGTCACAGTCATATAGTCCTGAGTCTGCCCTGCTCCACTTGTCCACATGTCCGTGGTTAAGTGGACATTGGGTACAACTGCATTTTTTAGGACACTGGTGACTCTTTTTCTGACGTCTGTGTACATTTTCGGTATCGCCTGCCTAGAGAAATGGAACCTAGATGGTATTTGGTACCAGGGACGCAGTACCTCAATCAAGTCTCTAGTAGAGATGAGCGGGTTCGGTTCCTCGGAATCCGAACCCCCCCCGATCTTCAGCCTTTTTACACGGGTCCGAGGCAGACTCGGATCTTCCCGCCTTGCTCGGCTAACCCGAGCGCGCCCGAACGTCATCATCCCGCTGTCGGATTCTCGCGAGGCTCGTATTCTATCGCGAGACTCGGATTCTATATAAGGAGCCGCGCGTCGCCGCCATTTTCACACGTGCATTGAGATTGATAGGGAGAGGACGTGGCTGGCGTCCTCTCCGTTAGAATAGATAGAGACACTTGAGTTGATTACTTAGTAATTTTGGGGAGCATTAGGAGTACTCAGAGTGCAGAGTTTTGCTGATAGTTAGTTACTAGTGACTGACCACCACCAGTTTTATTTATTATTTAATATAATCCGTTCTCTGCCTGAAAAAAAAATGATACACAGTCACATACCATATCTGTGCTCAGCCTCAGTGTGCTGCATGATGATAATATCATCTATGTATATCTGACTGTGCTGAGTGCTCACTGCTCACACAGCTGAATTGTGGGGGAGACTGGGGTGCAGTTATAGCAGGAGTACAGTGCACACTTTTGCTGCCAGTGTGACTGACCAGTGACCACCAGTATATTGTCTGCCTGAAAAAGTTAAACACTCCTGTGGTGTTTTTTTATTTTATTCTATAAACGCATTCTGCTGACAGTGTCCAGCAGGTCCGTCATTCATTATATTATATAAATATTTACCTGCAGTAGTGTTATATTTTTTTTGTTCATCTCTATCATCTTTATCATCTCTATATTAGCAGACGCAGTACGGTAGTCCACGGCTGTGGCTACCTCTGTGTCGTCAGTGCTCGTCCATAATTGTATACCTACCTGTGGTGGGGTTTTTTTTTCTATCTTCTTCATACTAGTAGTTTAGGAGTCTGCTGACAGTGTCCAGCAGGTCCGTCATTATATTATATATACCTGCAGTAGTGATATATATATATATTTTTTATATCATTATCATCTCTATACTAGCAGACGCAGTACGGTAGTCCACGGCTGTAGCTACCTCTGTGTCGTCAGTGCTCGTCCATAATTGTATACCTACCTGTGGTGGGGTTTTTTTTTCTATCTTCTTCATACTAGTAGTTTAGGAGTCTGCTGACAGTGTCCAGCAGGTCCGTCATTATATTATATATACCTGCAGTAGTGATATATATATATTTTTTATATCATTATCATCTCTATACTAGCAGACGCAGTACGGTAGTCCACGGCTGTGGCTACCTCTGTGTCGTCAGTGCTCGTCCATAATTGTATACCTACCTGTGGTGGTTTTTTTTTTCTATCTTCTTCATACTAGTAGTTTAGGAGTCTGCTGACAGTGTCCAGCAGGTCCGTCATTATATTATAAGTACCTGCAGTAGTGATATATATATTTTTTTTATATCATTATCATCTCTATACTAGCAGACGCAGTATGGCAGTCCACGGCTGTAGCTACCTCTGTGTCGTCAGTGCTCGTCCATAATTGTATACCTACCTGTGGTGGGGTTTTTTTTCTATCTTCTTCATACTAGTAGTTTAGGAGTCTGCTGACAGTGTCCAGCAGGTCCGTCATTATATTATATATACCTGCAGTAGTGATATATATATATTTTTTATATCATTATCATCTCTATACTAGCAGACGCAGTACGGTAGTCCACGGCTGTAGCTACCTCTGTGTCGTCAGTGCTAGTCCATAATTGTATACCTACCTGTGGTGGTTTTTTTTTTTCTATCTTCTTCATACTAGTAGTTTAGGAGTCTGCTGACAGTGTCCAGCAGGTCAGTCATTATATTATATATACCTGCAGTAGTGATATATATATATTTTTTATATCATTATCATCTCTATACTAGCAGACGCAGTACGGTAGTCCACGGCTGTAGCTACCTCTGTGTCGTCAGTGCTCGTCCATAATTGTATACCTACCTGTGGTGGTTTTTTTTTTTCTATCTTCTTCATACTAGTAGTTTAGGAGTCTGCTGACAGTGTCCAGCAGGTCCGTCATTATATTATATATACCTGCAGTAGTGATATATATATATTTTTTATATCATTATCATCTCTATACTAGCAGACGCAGTACGGTAGTCCACGGCTGTGGCTACCTCTGTGTTGTCAGTGCTCGTCCATAATTGTATACCTACCTGTGGTGGGTTTTTTTTTTCTATCTTCTTCATACTAGTAGTTTAGGAGTCTGCTGACAGTGTCCAGCAGGTCCGTCATTATATTATATATACCTGCAGTAGTGATATATATATATTTTTTATATCATTATCATCTCTATACTAGCAGATGCAGTACGGTAGTCCACGGCTGTAGCTACCTCTGTGTCGTCAGTGCTCGTCCATAATTGTATACCTACCTGTGGTGGGGTTTTTTTTTAATCTTCTTCATACTAGTAGTTTAGGAGTCTGCTGACAGTGTCCAGCAGGTCCGTCATTATATTATATATACCTGCAGTAGTGATATATATATATTTTTTATATAATTATCATCTCTATACTAGCAGACGCAGTACGGTAGTCCACGGTTGTAGCTACCTCTGTGTCGTCAGTCACTCGTCATCCATAAGTATACTAGTATCCATCCATCTCCATTGTTTACCTGAGGTGCCTTTTAGTTGTGCCTATTAAAATATGGAGAACAAAAATGTTGAGGTTCCAAAAATAGGGAAAGATCAAGATCCACTTCCACCTCGTGCTGAAGCTGCTGCCACTAGTCATGGCCGAGACGATTAAATTCCATCAACGTCGTCTGCCAAGGCCGATGCCCAATGTCATAGTACAGAGCATGTAAAATCCAAAACACAAAATATCAGTAAAAAAAGGACTCAAAAATCTAAAATAAAATCGTCGTCGGAGAAGCGTAAACTTGCCAATATGCCATTTACCACACGGAGTGGCAAGGAACGGCTGAGGCCCTGGCCTATGTTCATGGCTAGTGGTTCAGCTTCACATGAGGATGGAAGCACTCAGCCTCTCGCTAGAAAAATGAAAAGACTTAAGCTGGCAAAAGCACAGCAAAGAACTGTGCGTTCTTCGAAATCACAAATCCACAAGGAGAGTCCAATTGTGTCGGTTGCGATGCCTGACCTTCCCAACACTGGACGTGAAGAGCTTGCGCCTTCCACCATTTGCACGCCCCCTGCAAGTGCTGGAAGGAGCACCCGCAGTCCAGTTCCTGATAGTCAGATTGAAGATGTCAGTGTTGAAGTACACCAAGATGAGGAGGATATGGGTGTTGCTGGAGCTGGGGAGGAAATTGACAAGGAGGATTCTGATGGTGAGGTGGTTTGTTTAAGTCAGGCACCCGGGGAGACACCTGTTGTCCGTGGGAGGAATATGGCCATTGACATGCCTGGTGAAAATACCAAAAAAATCAGCTCTTCGGTGTGGAAGTATTTCAACAGAAATGCAGACAACAGGTGTCAAGCCGTGTGTTGCCTTTGTCAAGCTGTAATAAGTAGGGGTAAGGACGTTAACCACCTCGGAACATCCTCCCTTATACGTCACCTGCAGCGCATTCATCATAAGTCAGTGACAAGTTCAAAAACTTTGGGCGACAGCGGAAGCAGTCCACTGACCAGTAAATCCCTTCCTCTTGTAACCAAGCTCACGCAAACCACCCCACCAACTCCCTCAGTGTCAATTTCCTCCTTCCCCAGGAATGCCAATAGTCCTGCAGGCCATGTCACTGGCAATTCTGACGAGTCCTCTCCTGCCTGGGATTCCTCCGATGCATCCTTGAGTGTAACGCCTACTGCTGCTGGCGCTGCTGTTGTTGCTGCTGGGAGTCGATGGTCATCCCAGAGGGGAAGTCGTAAGACCACTTTTACTACTTCCACCAAGCAATTGACTGTCCAACAGTCCTTTGCGAGGAAGATGAAATATCACAGCAGTCATCCTGCTGCAAAGCGGATAACTGAGGCCTTGGCATCCTGGGCGGTGAGAAACGTGGTTCCGGTATCCATCATTACTGCAATGCCAACTATAGACTTGATTGAGGTACTGTGTCCCCGGTACCAAATACCATCTAGGTTCCATTTCTCTAGGCAGGCGATACCGAAAATGTACACAGACCTCAGAAAAAGACTCACCAGTGTCCTAAAAAATGCAGTTGTACCCAATGTCCACTTAACCACGGACATGTGGACAAGTGGAGCAGGGCAGACTCAGGACTATATGACTGTGACAGCCCACTGGGTAGATGTATTGACTCCCGCCGCAAGAACAGCAGCGGCGGCACCAGTAGCAGCATCTCACAAACGCCAACTCTTTCCTAGGCAGGCTACGCTTTGTATCACCGCTTTCCAGAATACGCACACAGCTAAAAACCTCTTACGGCAACTGAGGAATATCATCGCAGAATGGCTTACCCCAATTGGACTCTCCTGTGGATTTGTGGCATCGGACAACGCCAGCAATATTGTGTGTGCATTAAATATGGGCAAATTCCAGCACGTCCCATGTTTTGCACATACCTTGAATTTGGTGGTGCAGAATTATTTAAAAAACGAGAGGGGCGTGCAAGAGATGCTGTCGGTGGCCAGAAGAATTGCGGGACACTTTCGGCGTACAGGCACCACGTACAGAAGACTGGAGCAACACCAAAAACGCCTGAACCTGCCCTGCCATCATCTTAAGCAAGAAGTGGTAACGAGGTGGAATTCAACCCTCTATATGCTTCAGAGGTTGGAGGAGCAGCAAAAGGCCATTCAAGCCTATACAACTGACCACGATATAGAAGGTGGAATGCACCTGTCTTAAGCGCAGTGGAGAATGATTTCAACGTTGTGCAAGGTTCTGCAACTTTTTGAACTTGCCACACGTGAAGTCAGTTCAGACACTGCCAGCCTGAGTCAGGTCATTCCCCTCATCAGGCTTTTGCAGAAGAAGCTGGAGACATTGAAGGAGGAGCTAACACTGAGCGATTCCGCTAGGCATGTGGGACTTGTGGATGGAGCCCTTAATTCGCTTAACAAGGATTCACGGGTGGTCAATCTGTTGAAATCAGAGCACTACATTTTGGCCACCGTGCTCGATCCTAGATTTAAAACCTACGTTGTATCTCTCTTTCCGGCAGACACAAGTCTGCAGGGGTTCAAAGAACTGCTGGTGAGAAAATTGTCAAGTCAAGCGGAACGCGACCTGTCAACATCTCCTCCTTCACATTCTCCCACAACTGGGGGTGCGAGGAAAAGGCTCAGAATTCCGAGCCCACCCGCTGGCGGTGATGCAGGGCAGTCTGGAGCGACTGCTGATGCTGACATCTGGTCCGGACTGATGGACCTGACAACGATTACGGACATGTCGTCTACTGTCACTGCATATGATTCTCTCACCATTGAAAGAATGGTGGAGGATTATATGAGTGACCGCATCCAAGTAGGCACGTCAGACAGTCCGTACGTATACTGGCAGGAAAAAGAGGCAATTTGGAGGCCCTTGCACAAACTGGCTTTATTCTACCTAAGTTGCCCTCCCACAAGTGTGTACTCCGAAAGAGTGTTTAGTGCCGCCGCTCACCTTGTCAGCAATCGGCGTACGAGGTTACTTCCAGAAAATGTGGAGAAGATGATGTTCATTAAAATGAATTATAATCAATTCCTCCATGGAGACATTCACCAGCAGCAATTGCCTCCACAAAGTACACAGGGAGCTGTGATGGTGGATTCCAGTGGGGACGAATTGATAATCTGTGAGGAGGGGGATGTACACGGTGATGAATCGGAGGATGATGATGAGGTGGACATCTTGCCTCTGTAGAGCCAGTTTGTGCAAGGAGAGATTAATTGCTTCTTTTTTGGTGGGGGTCCAAACCAACCCGTCATTTCAGTCACAGTCGTGTGGCAGACCCTGTCACTGAAATGATGGGTTGGTTAAAGTGTGCATGTCCTGTTTATACAACATAAGGGTGGGTGGGAGGGCCCAAGGACAATTCCATCTTGCACCTCTTTTTTCTTTCATTTTTCTTTGCGTCATGTGCTGTTTGGGGAGTGTTTTTTGGAAGGGCCATCCTGCGTGACACTGCAGTGCCACTCCTAGATGGGCCAGGTGTTTGTGTCGGCCACTAGGGTCGCTTATCTTAGTCACACAGCTACCTCATTGCGCCTCTTTTTTTTCTTCTTTGCGTCATGTGCTGTTTGGGGAGTATTTTTTGGAAGGGCCATCCTGCGTGACACTGCAGTGCCACTCCTAGATGGGCCAGGTGTTTGTGTCGGCCACTAGGGTCACTTATCTTAGTCACACAGCTACCTCATTGCGCCTCTTTTTTTCTTTGCGTCATGTGCTGTTTGGGGAGTGTTTTTTGGAAGGGCCATCCTGTGTGACACTACAGTGCCACTCCTAGATGGGCCAGGTGTTTGTGTCGGCCACTAGGGTCACTTATCTTAGTCACACAGCTACCTCATTGCGCCTCTTTTTTTTCTTCTTTGCGTCATGTGCTGTTTGGGGAGTATTTTTTGGAAGGGCCATCCGGCCTGACATTGCAGTGCCACTCCTAGATGGGCCAGGTGTTTGTGTCGGCCACTAGGGTCGCTTAGCTTACTCACACAGCTACCTCATTGCGCCTCTTTTTTTCTTTGCGTCATGTGCTGTTTGGGGAGTGTTTTTTGGAAGGGCCATCCTGCGTGACACTGCAGTGCCACTCCTAGATGGGCCAGGTGTTTGTGTCGGCCACTAGGGTCGCTGAGCTTAGTCACACAGCTACCTCATTGCGCCTCTTTTTTTCTTTGCGTCATGTGCTGTTTGGGGAGTGTTTTTTGGAAGGGCCATCCTGCGTGACACTGCAGTGACACTCCTAGATGGGCCAGGTGTTTGTGTCGGCCACTTGGGTCGCTGAGCTTAGTCATCCAGCGACCTCGGTGCAAATTTTAGGACTAAAAATAATATTGTGAGGTGTGAGGTGTTCAGAATAGACTGAAAATGAGTGGAAATTATGGTTATTGAGGTTAATAATACTTTGGGATCAAAATGACCCCCAAATTCTATGATTTAAGCAGTTTTTTAGGGTTTTTTGAAAAAAACACCCGAATCCAAAACACACCCGAATCCGACAAAAAAAATTCGGTGAGGTTTTGCCAAAACGCGTTCGAACCCAAAACACGGCCACGGAACCGAACCCAAAACCAAAACCCGAAAAATTTCCGGTGCACATCTCTAGTCTCTAGTTCCCTGTTAATTAATGGTGGATACCGGAAACACGTTTCTCACCACCCAGGCTGCCAAGGCCTGAGTTATCCGCTTTGCAGCAGGATGACTGCTGTGATATTTCATCTTCCTCGCAAAGGACTGTTGGACAGTCAATTGCTTACTGGAAGTAGTACAAGTGGTCTTCCGACTTCCCCTCTAGGATGACAATCGACTCCCAGCAGCAACAACAGCAGCACCAGAAGCAGTAGGCGTTACACTCAAGAATGCATCAGAGGAATCCCAGGCAGGAGAGGACTCGTCAGACTTGACAGTGACATGGCCTGCAGGACTATTGGCTTTCCTGTCTAAGGAGGAATTGACACTGAGGGAGTTGGTGGTGTGGTTTGCAGGAGCTTGGTTACAAGAGGAAGGGATTTAGTGGTCAGTGGACTGCTTCCGCGGTCATCCAAAGTTTTTGAACTTGTCACTGACTTATGATGAATGCTGTCCAGGTGACGTATAAGGGAGGATGTTCCTAGGTGGTTAACGTCCTTACCCTACTTATTACAGCTTGACAAAGGCAACACACGGCGTGACACCAGTTGTCCGCATTTCTGTTAAAATAATTCCACACCGAAGAGGTGATTTTTTTTGTATTTTGACCAGGCATGTCAATGGCTATATTCGTCCCACGGACAACAGGTGTCTCCCCGGGTGCCTGACTTAAACAAACCACCTCACCATCAGAATCCTCCTTGTCAATTTCCTCCCCAGCGCCAGCAACACCCATATCGTCATCCTGGTGTACTTCAACAGTGACATCTTCAATTTGACTATCAGGAACTGGACTGCGGGTGCTCCTTCCAGCACTTGCAGGGGGTGTGCAAATGGTGGAAGGCGCAACCTCTTCCCGTCCAGTATTGGGAAGGTCAGGCATCGCAACCGACACAATTGGACTCTCCTTGGGGATATGTGATTTAGAAGAACGCACAGTTCTTTGCTGTGCTTTTGCCATCTTAACTCTTTTACGTTTTCTAGCAGGAGGATGAGTGCTTCCATCCTCAGGTGAAGCTGAACCACTAGCCTTGAACATAGGCCAGGGCCTCAGCTGTTCCTTGCCACTCCGTGTCGTAAATGGCACATTGGCAAGTTTACGCTTCTCCTCAGACGATTTTGATTTAGATTTTTGGGTCATTTTACTGAGCTTTATTTTTTTGGATTTTACATGCTCTCTACTATGACATTGGGCATCGGCCTTGGCAGACGACGTTGATGGCATTTCATTGTCTCGGCCATGACTAGTGGCAGCAGCTTCAGCATGAGGTGGAAGTGGATCTTGATCTTTCCCTATTTTACCCTCCACATTTTTGTTCTCCATTTTTTAATGTGTGGAATTATATGCCAGTAATATATCAATAGCAATGGCCTACTACTATATATACTGTGCACAACTGAAATGCACCACAGGTATGGATGGATAGTATACTTGACGACACAGAGGTAGGTAGAGCAGTGGCCTTCTGTACCGTACTGCTATATATTATATAATGGTGGACAGCAAACTGTGCAAAACTGAAATGCACCACAGGTATGGATGGATAGTATACTTGACGACACAGAGGTAGGTAGAGCAGTGGACTACTGTACCGTACTGCTATATATATAGTTATACTGGTGGTCAGCAAAATTCTGCACTGTCCTTCTACTATATACTACAATGCAGCACAGATATGGAGCGTTTTTCAGGCAGAGAACGTATAATACTGGTGGTCACTGGTCACTGGTCAGCAAGACTCTGCACTGTCCTCCTACTATATAATACTGCTGGTCCCCAGTCCCCACAATAAAGCAATTAGCACACTGAGCGCAGATATTTGCAGCACACCGAGCACAGTCAGATATGGAGCGTTTTTCAGGCAGAGAACGTAGATATTTGCACATGCAGCACACTGAGCACAGATATTTTCAGCACACTGAGCACAGATATTTGCAGCACAATTTGCAGCCCACTGAACATAGAAACTGAGAGGACGCCAGCCACGTCCTCTCACGATCATCTCCAATGCATGAGTGAAAAATGGCGGCGACGCGCAGCTCCTTATATAGAATACGAATCTCGCGAGAATCCGACCGCGGGATGATGACGTTCGGGCGCGCTCGGGTTAACCGACCAAGGCGGGAGGATCCGAGTTGCTCGGAACCGTGAAAAAAAAGGTGAAGTTCGGGCGGGTTCGGATCGTGAGGATCCGAACCCACTCATCCCTACTTATAAGGTCACTTTTGCTTGATTTCCTTTACTCCCTTCACCAATGGTGTTCCGTGGTGGCCTTCAAACAACAGAAATAGCAGTCTCACAATAATTAAACAAATTTTTAGTGCTGACATTTATTTACGCCCTAATGCATTTGTTCATGGGGGGTAGTTATAGGGGGTGCAGGAGGTGCCATTGCTATGGGGCCCAGAGACTTAGGCAGTGGCGGATTTAGCGGGGGGCGATTAGGGCGAACGCCCCCCCTACATATACCGGCAGCGGGATGGAGGCCGGGTCCCGCCGCGGTATTGGGAACGGGTTGGAGTCTGACGAGCGGTGCAGCGCGGCGGCGGAGGAGGAGAGAGAGGAGCGTCCTGACGTGCGTACAGCGGCCTCTGTTCTGAGCACGCCCCCTCCTCCCTGTACGCGCGTCAAGACGCTCTCTCTCTGTCTACGTTCCCTGCCGCACTGCACCGCTCTCCACCCGTTCCCAATACCGCGGCGGGACCCGGCCAGGCCTCTACCTATGAGGAGGTGTGTAGAGGTGTGTGTGTGTGTGTGTGTGTGTGTGTGTGTGTGTGTGTGTGTGTAGAGGTGTGTGTGTGTGTGTGTGTGTGTGTAGAGGTGTGTGTGTGTGTAGAGGTGTGTGTGTGTTTCTCTCTTCTCCCTGCATTATTTTGCCTCATTCAGTGTGCATTTTGCATCATTCGTCTCATACATTGTGCTATAACGTTAATTTTGCCTCATACAGTGTGCTATAACGTTAATTTTGCCTCATACATTGTGCTATAACGTTAATTTTGCCTCATACAGTGTACTATAATGTGAATTTTGCCTCAGTCAGTGTGCTACAAGGTGAATTTCGGATCATTCATTGTGCTACAATTTGATTTTTGCCTCATTCAGTGTGTGCTACAGTGTGAGTTTCGGATCATTCAGTGTGCTATAATGTGAATTTTGCCTCATTCCACGTGCTATAATGTGAATTTTGGCTCATTCAGCGTGCTATAATGTGAATTTTGGCTCATTCCGCGTGCTATAATGTGAATTTTGGCTCATTTTGCGTGCTATAATGTGAATTTTGGCTCATCCGCGTGCTATAATGTGAATTTCGGCTCATTCTGCGTGCTATAAGGTGAATTTTGGATCATTCACTGTGCTACAATGTGAATTTCGGCTCATTCAGCGTGCTATAAGGTGAATTTTGGCTCATTCAGTGTGCTACAATGTGAATTTCGGCTCATTCAGTGTGCTACAATGTGAATGTCGGCTCATTCAGTGTGCCACAAGGTGAATTTCAGCTCATTCAGTGTGCTACAATGTGAATTTCGGATCATTCTGTGTGCTACAATGTGAATTTTGGCTCATTCAGTGTGCCACAAGGTGAATTTCAGCTCATTCAGTGTGCTACAATGTGAATTTCGGCTCATTCTGTGTGCTACAATGTGAATTTCGGCTCATTCTGTGTGCTATAATGTGAATTTCGGCTCATTCTGTGTGCTATAATGTGAATTTCAGCTCATACAGTGTGCTATAATGTGAATTTCGGCTCATTCTGTGCGCTGTAGAAACAGAAGTTGTCGGCAGATAAGAACCACTTGGCCCATCTAGTCTGCCCCCTTTTTTTTTTTTTTTACATTATTTTTTATCTCTAACCTTATCTGATCCTTATTTCTTTGTAAGAATATCCTTATGTCTATCCCATGCATGTTTAAATTGCCCTACTGTCTTAGCCTCTACCACCTCTGATGGAAGGAATGGCGATTCGCCAGTCTGTATCACCAGGGCGCAGGGTTCTCTCCACTAACTGGCAACATTTTATTAGTAATGGCAACAATAGGAAATTTTAGAAGCGAACGGGAAGGGCATTACTAAGTGGGAGGGGCTATGATTAGGGGGAGGGGTCATAATTCTTAAACCGCCCCCCCTAAAAGTTAAGTCTAGATCTGCCACTGGACTTAGGGGGCCCTGGACCCAAGTAATAAAGTGTCTACTTGGTGTTTACCAAGTTCATGGAATTGTCTGTTAAAGCTGGGCACTGTCAGATAAAATGCCTCTCAGACTGACAGACATTTTATTTGACGGATTCCAATGTATAGACAGACAATGTCTAGGTCGACAATCATTAGGTCAACCCCATATGGGCGACATACATTAGGTTGACACTGACAAAAGGTCGACATGTATTAGGTCGATGCTGACAAAAGGTCGACACTGGAAAAGATTGACAGGTACAAAAGGTTGACAGGTAGAAATGATTGACATGGCAATGGTCGACACGCATATGGTCGACGCATGTCAAAACAACTTTTCACGTTTTTTTTCATACTTTACCATCCATGTGGACTATGATTGGGAATAGTAACCTGTGCCGAGCGCACCGGTAGTGGAACAAGGCATATTGCCCGCAGCATGGCAAGCGAAAATGACACACACAAAAATAAAAAAATGGTGTGTCGACCTTTTTTGTGTTGAACATTTTCCATGTCAACGTTTTCATGTGTCAACCTTTTGTACCTGTTGACTTTTTCCTGTGTAGACCTTTTGTCAATGTCGAGATAATGCATGTCAGCCATATGGGGTTGACCTAATGACTGTCGACCTAGACATTGTAGACATTGTAGCTCTTTTGTACCACACCCTTATTTGACAAGCTGAAACTATCAGATGCCCTGGCTGTACACTATGAGATACTTTACAGTGTGTGTGCACAATATCTATGTTCCTTCATAGGCGAGGAAACATTTCCCCATTCCTCCCCTATGAAGGAACATTTCCCCTAAATGTTGGGTGGGTGGAAGCACATACAGTACACTGGCATATGCGACCGACTAATTATCAAATCTTTCAGATATACTGGACGATTTCAGCATGTCCAACACACTGGTAATTGATGGTTGGTCACCGCAATACACTCTACAATTATCTAAGTGAGCCAGATCGTTGTTCAGCCTGAAAATGGATACTCATTTGCGCTCACATAGGTGCAGTCCACCTGCGTTCAGCTGATTATGAATCATTTTGACTTGCTGGCTGGATTAATAAATAGTGGTCAGTCGCGATACTGTACAATAATCTCGGCTATCTAGAAAGTTGTCCAGTCTGAAAAGAGGGACTCATTAGTGCTCATATAGGAGGCATTCTCTCCCTGTCAGTAAAGGTCTACACAATAGAATGCATCTCTTTTGTTCCGTTTCCCCCGCACAGGCACAGTTGGTATTTATCACTGTCACAATGTGAACTAGATGAATTATAGTATGGTTAATATGAACTGGGGGCACTGTTATGTTGCACAATATGAACTGGGGGCACTGCAATACTGGTATACTACAGACCTGAGGCAATACAATGTGGTATAATACAGAACTGGGGTACTGCAATGTGGTATACTACAAATCTGAGGCAATGCAATGTGGTATAATACAAATCTGAGGCAATGCAATGTGGTATAATACAGAACTAGGGCACTGCAATGTGGTATAATACAGAACTGGGGCACTGCAATGTGGTAAAATAAAGAACTGGAGCAGTGCAATGTGGCAATTATATGATCTGGGACTCTTTAATGTGGTGTAATATGAACTGGGGGCACTTCCATGTGGCATCATATATACTGGGGACACTGTCATAATATGCACAAGAGTCACTGTGTGGCATAATATGAACTAGGTGCACTCTGTGGCACAATGTGTGGTAATACAATGTATATATTGTCAACTGGGGACACTAGAATGTGGCATAATATGACCTAGGGCACTGTGTGGTATAATTTGACCCAGTGCACTACTATGGGACATAAAATGAACTAAGATATTACTATGGGGCATAACATTAACTAGGCCAATATTATGGTTCATAATAGAACCTAGGGCACCACTATGGGGCATAAAATTAATTAGGGTGCTACTATGGGGAATAAAATGAACAACAGTTATAAAACGAGGTTTCCTCTCTAGAAGCGCAGAGGGGCATACCACACCTCTAGTGTGGGTATGAGCACAAATGTGTGTTTGTGTGTGTGTGTGTGTGTGTGTGTGTGTGTGTGTGTGTGTGTGTGTGTGTGTGTGTGTTTGAGGGGGGGGGGGGCGGGTGCTTAGCACTTCAGATGGCTAGGCTGCCTTTCCCCTCTCTTCAGCACCGTGAACTTTACACAGGTGCATGTTAACATAAAGAAGGCAAGAAATCCTGGTATATGTGATTCACACAGTTAATATTGTCATTTGTCACATGAATTATTGTCACATAGACAAGTACCAGTTCACATAATGTGAACTGGTACTTGTCTATATGACAATAATTCATGTGAATGTGGCACAACTAGAAATTTCTGGCATGATCAGGACCATAGAGAACAAAGATAAGCCCAGGTGATTGGGGAGGAATACTCAAATTTGGGGACATTGCTATGCCTGCCCAGAAAAAGTTTGAATAAAAATTACGAGGACGGACGGGATTCTTCTTCCTGCTGGGCCTCTTAAACCTTCCTGGGCCAGGGTAATTAGAACCTGCTCATCCCTCTTGGCGTCCCTGGGCACAGCTATCAGAGATACTGTAACTGAACCTCTCCCTCTGAATGCCACAAAATAGCTCAACATGTACTAAAGCTTAGAACAAAATGTGCTGGTAGCAAGGGCATAATGGGTATGTATAAAAGATCTACAGTCATGAGGTCTACAGTCATTAGGTCGACCCCATATACTCGACATACACAAGGTCAACATGGACAAAAGGTCGACATATGAAAGGTCAAAACTGGAAAAGGTCGACAGGTACAATAGGTTGACAATGGTCAATGGTTGACACAAAAACGGTTGACACACTTCTTGCATTTTTGGGGGTTAATCTGGATAGTTTTTTTTATCTGGGACTGACATTTGTAGAAACGTACCCTCGTGGGCTTGCTTCTCCCGCCAAGCTTTGGGCCACAAGGTTACTAAAGGTTATGATATGTGACATGGATAGTCAATGAAGGAACAAGTCCAAACTACATGAAACAAAAAAAAAATGTGTCGACCATTGTAATGTCCACCATATAAACCTGTCGATCTTTTGAACCTGTCAACCTTTTCTAATGTCAACCATTCATATGCTGACCTTTTATCCACGTCAACCTTTTGTTTGTTGACCATACGGGGTTGACCTAATGACTGTCGACTTATAGTCCGGATCCCACGCATAATTACCATAGGTGCAGTGGATGCTACTGCTATATAGTCCACAGCTGAGGGGGGACCACCACCTTAGGTGTATTTGTGCATTGTTTTCAGCTTTGGACAGTACATAGGGGTCCTTTACAAAACGTTGCTATTTCGGTCTATAGGGGTTTATTCTTTATCTTGACTTTGTTGTTTTAAAGAAAAATATAGATTATTTAAAATAAAAAAATATAGCGGAAAACAGTATATGTAATGTCATACCCCTTTTACACCAAAATCCTAGGTCTGACCCAGGATTTGAAACACGGTTCCAAGCCGGGTCAGACCCGGGACTCCCCCCATTTACACTGCAGTGCCGATCCGGGATATTCCCTGATCGGCACCGTTTACACTGCACCCGGGTGCAGTGTCTTGTGGGCCGGCGCTTAGAGATGATGTTATCTCCACACTGCAGATCGGGACTCTGGAGCATCTCGCCGGGGACAAGCACAGCAATCTGGAAGCTGCTGTGCTGCCCCCAGCCTCCAGCGCTTCCAGGCACTAGACATGGCGCTGCTGTCTGCATAGACAGCATGTGCCATGTCTCCAGCCGCAGCATGGCAACCAGCACGGCGCCGCTGTCTGCATAGACAGCGTGCGCCGTGACCCCCAGCCTCCCGACCGCCTGCCGGACACTGCGGTACGGGAGGTTTGCCATGCTGTAAATGGGTGCCGGGTCGGCTGACCCGGCATACCCATTTACACCGCCTCCTTCCCGGGTCTTTCCCATGTCCAACCCTGCGTATTTGCCATGTTGGATTCCCGGGAAAGTGGACCCGGGGTGACCCTTTTACACCACCTGCAGTCCCGGGATTTTGCGCGCTCCCGTGCAAAATCCCAGGATATTTCAGGTGGTGTAAAAGGGGTATTAATGTATATGTTTACATAAAAGTAATGGCATGCATGCAATGGGTTTAAGCATAATTACCACATTATTGATGACACCATTACTATACCCAGTCCCAATGAATATTTATATATAAACAAAGAAATGTTATATGTTTTAATAATTTAATCTCAATATAGGACTAGGGACACTAAGAAGCTGCTGCAGTTTTCATGCATATTTTATTTACAGCTCCCGGCCTATAAAGTCCCTAAATTACGCCGTTTATGGGCTGACAATTCCTCCGTGAGGTCAAACCTGCAATAATAAAAGGCAGAGTACACATTTCACACACAAAGCACCACCTAGCTCACCTTTATAGCAAGACACATGGGTGCTTCTTGGGTCGGGATGGTGGCGGACATAACACAGCTCTAATAGCCTCATCAAACACCGTCTTTAGACCGCGCTGTGTCAGAGCTGAGCAC
The DNA here is from genome assembly GCF_028390025.1 of Pseudophryne corroboree. NCBI lineage: Eukaryota > Metazoa > Chordata > Amphibia > Anura > Myobatrachidae > Pseudophryne > Pseudophryne corroboree. Next base: position 348,883,966 of record NC_086452.1, on the reverse strand, counting down.
TCTAAATACTTCACGGACTCTGGAACAAAGAAAGAGCAGAGATCTTAGACAGAGAGCAACAAGGAAAATAAAGCTTCTGGATAATGAATGTGATGCGGGGAGACACAGCAGACGGGTAGAAGAGAAAAGCACAGAATAAAGGAAGGAATGTTTAGTTCCATAGAATGTGAGCAATATTTTCAGCAGTCTGGTTTTCTGCAGTCATATATTATGGATCCAAAGCTGTTTGATGTAGTTATATTCATTCCTTGTCTTTCCTCATACCAACACATCGTTAACCAGCCCTCTCAACAGCATCATTGCTCTCTTTCCTCCCTTCTCACGGCTTGTTTTCATGTATCCTTTCTCCATGCCCCTAGTATTATGAGTACAACTACTTTTATATTATAATACACAAGTCCTGTTAATATAAACTTCAGCTCCAGGCCAGATTCTGAGTTGGATGCAAATGGATGAATCTTGGGGTTTTCGGCATACTGCACATACGCCAAACAGAGCCAGATTAACAATGGGGCGGATGGAGCTACAGCTCCACACAGGGATGGACTGGGGCTATACAATGGCCAAAGCATAGTAGCGTGTGCATTGGCGTTTCTACCATGGGTGCTGTGTGTGCAGTGCACGCTGCACCCATGTTGTTGTGATATTTACCTTTCCAGAGTACCGTGATGGGCGCTGCAGACGCTACAGCAAAAATCCCGCCAAAAATGTCCGGCTCGCATGCGCAGTACGAAATTTGTCTCCGGATCATGGCGGGCGCCATGTTTGCAGAGACCTATGCATGCGCACAGTGCTGGAGCCTACAGCGCCATGGAGAAAAGGGGGCCAACCCGGAACCTGCACACGGGCCCCCTCCTCTCTTACAATGCCTCTGAGCATGTGCATAACCAAAAGGCAGTGGCGGACCTAAATTTCTGGGACCCTGAAGCTTGAACTGTTATGGGGAAGGGGTCTCTTCGAAGCCAGCAACAATCGGACAACATTGGTACAGGGATTGGTGCTGGGAGTTGTAGTCTAGCTCTGTGATTTGCGCTCTGTAAATAGCGTGAAACGTTTATCCGTTTAAATCTACAATTCCCGACTCAGGAATTGTAGTTTAAAATGGATACACATTTCACGCTATTTACAGAGTGCAAACCAGATTGGCTCTTGCCTAAGGGCTGAGCTGTATTCAACTGCCAAAATGTAGGCTATGAATAGATTCTGGCGGGCTCAATGAGCATATACATCTGATGGTTCAGGAGCTGCAAGACCCCAAGAAATGTTTTAAATTTGACCAATTAGTAATTGCCAATTAGTAATAGACTCTAAGGTCAATATAAAGTACTTTAACCCATAGGCTGATGATTTTATCACTAAAATAACCTTATTTTAATAACACACCCACTTAAAAGATTTTGATTTTGTTGAAAAAGTCACTTATTTAAGAAAAAAAAAAACAGCTTCAGGGCCTCTGGGATTTCATAGTAGTCTGGCCCCTGCCAGAAGGGTGTGGTCCAGCTCACGAGGGTATTGCATCACAGCACGCCCCCATTTTTTATATGTCTTAGTCGGCCGAGTAGAGAGCCTGGAGGGGAAGCTGCTTGGCCAGGCCTTGTCTCCAGGTGTAGGGCAGCCAAGCCTCCATGATCGCTATTAAAACAGTTTTAATTGTTTTATAAACTTTCTTTTTTGCTATTAAAGTTTCACTTTTATATATAAAATTATGTTATACTAAGGCTTTCTGAACACATTGTTGTCCAGGACAGGAAGTGATGTCATCATCAGCCTAGCCATGTGCTAGACCTCTACATTACCTGTAGGTATAAATATGGCTCTTCTGTTACACTGACCCTATCCCCATGATGAAGTCAAACTACTGACGAAACGCGTTGGGATTGCTGCACCTAAACCTCTTTATGGACAGATAAGCCTTTTTAAATTACATTTTTGTACGTTTGCATTTTAACTATTTTCGTGGAAATCTGTGGGAAACAGGACATACCCGATTGCCTATATGGACTGATACGCCTGAATTTCCTTTTATTTTGTACGCTTTCAATTTTACCATTTGTCTTTTATATGTTGTATTAAAATTGTGTGAAAAACCTTAATTATCCCTGCTTGTGGATTTCAAATAATAAGATATGTTTATCCTTAAAATGTTTTTTAGATACAACTGATTTTAATGGTGAAATAATGATGTAAAAACTGTACGCGCTATGTTATATTTTCTGTCTTATCTTTTTTACATACTTACCTTGGTTATGCGACCGAAGATACTATTTGCATCAGATAAGTAGTGTCCTTATACTTACACTTGGTCCACTTATAATTTCTTCAGACACTAATTGGCGCCCTTTTCTCCATTTGTTCAATATATATATATATACAGGTTGAGTATCCCATATCCAAATATTCCGAAATACGGAATATTCTGAAATACAGACTTTTTTGAGTGAGAGTGAGATAGTGAAACCTTTGTTTTCTGTGGCTCAATGTACTCAAACTTTGTTTAAAACACAAAGTTATTAAACATATTGTATTAAATGACCTTCAGACTGTGTGTATAAGGTGTATATGAAACATAAATGAATTCTGTGAATGTACACACACTTTGTTTAATGCACAAAGTTATTAAAAATATTGGATAAAATGACCTTCAGGCTGTGTGTATAAGGTGTATATGAGACATAAATGCATTCTGTGGTTAGACTTGGGTCCCATCACCATGATATCTCATTATGGTATGCAATTATTCCAAAATACGGAAAAATCCGATATCCAAAATACTTCTGGTCCCAAGCATTTTGGATAAGGGATACTCAACCTGTATATATATATATATATATATATATATATATATATACACACACAGGTTGAGTATCCCTTATCCAAAATGCTTGAGACCAGAGGTATTTTGGATATGGGATTTTTCCGTATTTTGGAATAATTGCATACCATAATGAGATATCATGGTGATGGGACCTAAATCTAAGCACAGAATGCATTTATGTTACATATACACCTTATACACACAGTCTGAAGGTAATTTTAGCCAATATTTTTTATAACTTTGTGCATTAAACAAAGTGTGTCTACATTCACACAATTCATTTATGTTTCATATACACCTTATACACACAGCCTGAAGGTCATTTAATACAATATTTTAATAACTTTGTGTATTAAACAAAGTTTGTGTACATTGAGCCATCAAAAAACAAAGGTTTCACTATCTCACTCTCACTCAAAAAAGTCCGTATTTCGGAATATTCCGTATTTCGGAATATTTGGATATGGGATACTCAACCTGTATATACATACATATACGGGCAGAGGTATCAGTGTACCATGCCCGAAGATCACATGTGACACTATCAGCATATGCAGATACAGACGCGGTCACACACAGAACACAGACATGCTGCATATCATTTTACTCAGCAGAGTCTGCTTATGCGTTTTATCCACACAGTGATGCAAATAAGATGCATTTTCAGCAAAAACAATACGCAAGGCGCTAATGGAGTTGTACATGACTTATCAGCTCACTCATGCCAGACATCTCCCGCTGCACGGTGTATCGAGGCAAGATGTATGACATATGTATAAATATATATATATTACCATTTTTTATAATTACCTTTTCGTATGTTGGTTTGTAAACATTTTTTATAGATCCCCCTATGTTATTTTAGCTTCTATGTCATTTTAGAATAAAATGGGCTGTTATACTTTTTACTTGAAAGTGGTTCCACTTCCACCTCTATTTTATTCCATCTTTCTTCAGATATATTTATTTAACAATATTTAAAACACCGTTGGTCGCTGTTACCCCTATCCCTATGAGCATTAACAGTGGATGTGCGGGCTCTGTTACTGCTGTAACCATATTATGTGCAGGCACTCTGCCTCATCATTATACTTTGGATGTGTGCGATGAGTTTTCCACAAAACTATATATATATAGTTTTGTTAATGCTCAGAAAAATTTATATCATTATAAAAAGTGGTAGCAAAAAGGTTCACACAAAGTGCATAAGATAAGTTCCAGAGTCAGGACCAACAGTCACATACATACAAGCCTGCCAGGGCAGTCAATGCAATATGTGTACAGAATAGATATATAGATATACTGCATATGAGCAATAGAAGTACGGCGCCACATGTGTATGTGAGAACACTATATAAATGGTCACTATTGACAAATAAAAAACACTCCCTTAAAACTATAGGGTGTCAGCTAGCCCCTAAGCTAAGGATTCAGTATTGGTAAGGTGTTTAGGTAGCGATATGGGTAGAGGGATAGGGGTAACAGCGACCAACGTTGTTTTAAATATATATATACACAGGATAGATAGACAGACAGAGACAGACAGACAGACAGACAGACAGACAGACAGACAGACAGACAGACAGACAGACAGATAGATAGATAGATAGATAGATAGATAGATAGATAGATAGATAGATAGATAGATAGATAGATAGATAGATAGACAGTGCTGGTTATTTCTGTGACAACAGAGATTACTTTATACAACATTCATTACTTAAGGTGTGTACACACGGTGAGATTTCTCCTCTCCTTTCGATTTTAACTATGTAGTCAAAATTGCAAGGAAAGTTAGTGCTAACATCTTGCTATCCCGATTCGATACCAATGCGCAGTCCCCCAGGTCGGTATCGCAAGGCTACATAGACTATGCAGGCAAGTCAATCTTGACTATATAGTGTACTATCTAGTACAAAGTATAGTCAAAATTGGCACTTAGTCAAAATCGAAAGTACAGATAGTCAATCATTGCTTCTGGGCTTTGGGGGTGTTCAATGGAAATCGCATAGTCAAAATCCGGCATAGTCAGTATCTCACCGTGTGTATGCACCTTAAGAACTCACTTAAAGACATTCGGGAGTATGCAATGCTTGTCCTGTATTATGTGTACAGATATTATGCCCCAAACCACTTGGTGTAATGACTCCTCAGCACTAACATGTAATTTCCCACAAGTGTCACTGTAATATCAGTAACAGACAGGGGGTCAAGGAATAGAGCAACGGCCAATCAACGGACTGGGGAAGGGAGCAGCATCATGCACACAGACAGACAGGGGGGTGGGGAAAAAAAGCAGCAGCCATGCAACAGACTGGGGGGTGGGGGGGTGGGAATATGAGCAGCAGCAGCCATTCAACAGACTGGGAAGGTAGCGGGGGGGTTATGTGCAGCAGCCATGTATCAGACTTTGTTTAAAGTACCATTAAATCTAAAGGTTTAAGTTTATTGACCGTTAACGTTTTTATTTGCGAGAATGGGTGGGTAGGGGCCTCAGTGCATTGCTTTGCCCAGGGGCCTACACTGCTGTTAAGATGGCCCTGATTATAGACACTGTACACCGCTGACCCTTCCCCTTACCCAGCAAAGTAGGAGACATACTTTCCGTAAACTATAATCCTGCTGACTACAGCATTAGTCATTTCTTTATATTTGCAAAAAGGAGAGTTATAGTAGACTTACCATTGTTAACTCTCTTTCTGCTAGGTACATTGGGTTCCACAGGGATACATCGGTGTAGAGTGCATCTTGATCCAGAGGCACCAACAGGCTAAAGCTTTAGGCTGTCCCAGGATGAATTGGGGCCTCCTCTATAACCCCGCCTCCAGGCACTGTGAGCTAGTTTCATTAACCAGTCCAATGTAGGAGCAGGTAAGAGAGAAGGTAGATGTTAGTCACATAGAACCACATTCTCACGACAGGAGAAGGGACCAGTGGCTTATGCCATACAAACCCATAGAAGCTAGGTGTATCAGGGTGGAACCTAATGTACCTCGCAGAAAGAGCGTTAACAATGGTAAGTCTACCATAACTCTCCTTTTCTGTAGCAGATTACATTGGTTTCTACAGGAAAACATCAGGGATGTCCTAAAGCAGTTCCTCAAAGGAGGGGATGCGCCTTAGCGGGTATGAGAACCCGGTGTCCAAAGGAAGCATCCTGGGAGGCTGAAGTATCAAAGGCATAGAACCTAATAAACGTGTTCACAGAGGACCATGTAGCCCAATCATTCTGCACAATCTGCACAATCATTCTGCGGACGCGCCACGGCGAGCCACCCAAGAAGATCCAAAAGACAGAGTAGAATGGGCATTAATAGCAGTAGGAGATGGGAGACCAACCTGCGCATAAGCTTGCGCAATCACCATTCTAATCCATCTGGCCAAAGTTTGCTTATTCGCAGGCCAGCCACGTTTGTAAAAACCAAACAAGATAAAAAGGGAGTCTGACCTCCTGATTGAGGCAATCCTCTCTACATACTGTATATACAGAGAGCCCATAGCACATCCAGACTGCTCTTTGGAGGACAAATCAGAAGAGATAAAGGCCGGAACCACAATCTCTTGGTTAAGGTAAAAAGAGGACATCACCTTAGGTAAATAACCTGGGCGAGTTCTAAGAACTGCCCTGTCACAATGAAATATTAGAAAGGGTGGATGACAGGACAATGAGCCTAAGTCCGACACCCTTCTATCAGAGGAAATAGGCAGTAAAAACAAGACCTTGGCCTTGAGCCTTTTAAGGTCCATCGTCTCAAGAGGTTCAAATGGAGACTCTTGCAGGTCATTCAGGACAACTGACAGATTCCATGGAGCCACAGGAGGGACATAGGGAGGCTGAATCCGTAAGACACCCTGAGTAAATGTGTGAATGTCAGGTATAGGCGCAATTTTTCTCTGAAAGAATACCGACAAGGCAGATATGTGAACCTTGAGAGAGGCCAGAGGAAGGCCTAAGTCCAGGCCTCTTTGCAGAAAAGCCAGAATTCTGGAAGTTCTGAATCTGTATGCATCATAATTCTTATCAGCACACCAGGTGAAGTAAGAATTACAGACCCTGTAATAAATCCTAGCTGAAGCCGGTTTATGGGCCTTTAACATAGGTTGGATGACCGCCTCGGAGAATCCATTTGGCTCTCAGGAGTGATGCTTCAAGAGTCACGCTGTCAAAGTCAACCTGGCCAGGTCTGGATAAAGACAAGGGCCCAGTACGAGGAGGTCTGAGTGCTAAGGAAGTAGAAGAGGACGCTATCGATAGACCCTGCAGGTCTGAGAACCAATGCTGTCTGGGCCACGCTGCAGCAATTAGAAGTAGAAATCCTCCTTCTTGTTTGAACTTCCACAGAACCCTGGGCAGGAGTGACACTGGAGGGAACACGTAAGGCAGCCGAAAGTTCAATGGAATTGCCAGTGCGTCCATAAACGCTACTTGAGGATCCCTGGTCCTTGATCCGAAGACTGGAACCTTGTTCTTGTGTCGAGACGCCATCAGGTCTACGTCTGGTAGGCCCCATTGTCCACTAGGAGTTGAAAGAATTCTGGATGAAGACTCCCGGCATGCACGTCCTGGCGACTGTGGAAGACTGCTTTCCACTTTAGGACGCCCGGAATGAACACTGCCGATATTGCAGGCAGATGGTGTTCCGCCCAACAAAGAATTTTTGACACTTCCATCATTGCCATGTGGCTTCGAGTGCTGCCTTGATGGTTTATATATGCCACCGTGGTGGCATTGTCTGACCGTACTTGAACATGCCTGTTCTGTACCAGAGACAGGGCGAGAGATAGCATATTGAACATCGCCTGCAACTCCAGAATGTTTATTGGGAGGAGTGACTCCTCCTTGGTCCAGCGACCCTGAAAAGTGTTGCTCCAACAACGCACCCCATCCCCTCAGACTGGCGTCCATTGTCAGCAGGACCCAGTCGGGGATCCAGAAGGGACGGCCCCTGCTCAATTGCTGGTCCTGTAGCCACCAGGTCAGCGACAGACGAACCTCTGGAGTCAAAGTGATCATGTGAGATCTGATCCAATGAGGTAGGCCATCCCACTTGGAAAGGATTAACCTCTGCAGAGGGTGAGAATGAAATTGAGCGTACTCTACCATGTTGAATGCCAACACAATCAGGCCAAGAACTTGCATCGCCGAGTGTATCGACACTCTGGGGCGACAAAGGAAGCATCTAATCCTGTCTTGAAGACTCAGGACATTTCCTAGAGACAGAAACAGTCGTTGACTGTGTGTGTGTCCAGGAGTGCCCCCAGGTGCACCATGCTCTCAGCTGGGACCAATGAGGATTTCTTCCAATTGATGAGCCATCCGTGGGCTTGTAGGAAGCTTACCGTCAATTGCAGATGACTGAGGAGGACATCGTGGGAGTCTGCAAGAATCAGCAAGTCATCAAGATACGGCAGGATTCTGACTCCCTGGCGACGGAGATGGGCCGTCATTATGGCCATGACCTTGGTGAAGATCCAAGGAGCCATAGCCAGTCCAAATGACAGAATCTGGAATTGATAGTGGAGGTTGCCAATAGCAAACTGCAGATACTGCTGATGCGACATGGCAATAGGTATATGCAGATACACATCCTGTATATCCAGGGATACCATATAGTCTCTGGGTTCCATAGCCAGTACAATTGAGCGATGTCACGATCCGGGTATCTGGACGCCATTATTTACCTTTCAGGTGTCTACTAAGGCTGGCTCAGCGTCCTAGGCCCGGTTCCCAGCTATGTTGCTAGCATTCATATGTCATGTCTCATCTTTGCGGATCCGTGGATATTGTCCTTCCAATGCCCGGGCGACTGGCATGGCGTCACCTGCCGGCGGGGCCTCGGGCATCATCTCTGTATTCTCAGTGTATTGCAGGGTATGTGGCACTCCTCACCTGCTGCGGCCGCGGCCGTCCATGCTGGAGGTTTTGAGACGCAAGTCGGCGTTCTCTGTGTTCACCGCCGCCATTACAGAGGAATCTCCATGTGGTGTTACAAACAAGGTTTCCCTCCACCGGCCGGTATGGGCGCAGCCATCTTGGTTTCAGTCACATGATCCTGACCTCCAATCCATAGCTCCGCTGAAGTCTGCCTAATTGCTTATCCAATCCCTGCATACCTAAGGGTATAAAGGGATTGAGCCTGCACCAGGAAATCGTCAGTGCTTTGGTTGTCAAACCTTGTTTCCAGTCTCTCTCTCCTGTGGTTGTTTTCATTCCAGGTTTCCAGCTCCTGTTTCCAGTTATCACTAAGGGACCCGCACCAGCTTACCACCTTGCGGTGCAGCCTGACTCTGCAGTCTTCTGTGTTTGCTCCAGCTTCCAGCTACAGTTTCATCTGCTTCCAGCGGTCAGCTTCCAGCAGTGATCAGCTTCCTTAAAGAGCCGGTGCTTCTCCAGCGGTTACCTGCATACCATCGGTACCCGCAAACCATCGGTACCCGCACACCATCGGTTCCTATATCCTCGCTCCCTAGCTCCATTCTACTATTTGGCTGGTTCCATCCAGCATCCACTCCATGTTCTAACACCTGGCTGGTTCCATCCAGCATCCACAGCAGCTACCTCTACTACAGTGTTACCGGCTTCCAGTGATACATCTGCTGGTGTGTTCCTTGGCTACACTTAATACTACGGACAGGTCTGGTAAGGACATTCCATCTCTGGGACATTAAGAACTGTACCTACTGCTACCAGTACCCTGTGGCCATTGCCAAACCCATAGTTATCCAGGAACTGTTTTATCATATCTGCTGTATATCTTCATTCATTTATCACTGCTGTGAATACATGGAGTTCTGTTAATAAACTTTTATTGACTTTTAATTCTGGTTGTCATGGTCACGCCTTCGGGCAACCTTTCTACATCCTATTCATATGTCCAGGGGTCTGATTAAGCCTCCGAAGTTCAGCTTCACCTCAGCCCCTACAACTGAGGCTTCCTCCCGTCAGCTCAGGCCCTCAGTTGTGACAAGCGCATTGTTTCCATACGGAACCTAGACACTCTCACAAACTTGTTCAGTGATTTGAGGTTGAGTATAGGCTGGAAAGACCCATTGGGTTTCGGAATTAGAAACAGGGTCGAGTAGTAACCTCTGCCTCTCTGGGTTCCGGCTCTACCACTCCTATATTCAGAAGGGAACTCACAACCTGCTGCAGAGCTTGCGCCATTAATGGATCCGAAGGGATAACCATGGTGCAAAACTGGCGAGGGGGATGTCTCTTGAAGGAGACTGCGTACCCGTGAGAGACAACTTCCCACACCCATGCATCTGAAGTGGTCTTTAACAAGACCTGGGTGAACTGCAGAAGTCGGCGTTCCACCCTGGAGTCCCCCAGGGGGAGGCCCGCCCTGTCATGCAGCAGGCTTGTCTTGTTTAAAGCAGGCTGACTGGCCACCCAGGACTGCTTTGCCTTGGGCTTAGTGGTTTTAGGAGCACGAAATTGTCTCGGGTATGCCTGACCTTTTGCTTTCCCTTGAGGTAGAGAGGAACAAAAAGCGGTACCTTTAGCCTTCTGTGCAGAAGGATTAGTATTTGGGAGAAAGGCAGTCTTAGCAGCCGCCAATTCAGACACAATTTTATTTAGGTCTTCCCCAAACAAAATGTCCCCCTTAGAGATGAGCGGGTTCGGTTTCTCTGAATCCGAACCCGCCAGAACTTCATGTTTTTTTCACGGGTCCGAGCGACTCGGATCTTCCCGCCTTGCTCGGTTAACCCGAGCGCGCCCGAACGTCATCATGATGCTGTCGGATTCTCGCGAGGCTCGGATTCTATCGCGAGACTCGGATTCTATATAAGGAGCCGCGCGTCGCCGCCATTTTCACACGTGCATTGAGATTGATAGGGAGAGGACGTGGCTGGCGTCCTCTCCGTTTAGAATTAGAATAGATTAGAGAGACACTTGATTTACTAATTTTGGGGAGCATTAGGAGTACTCAGTAGTGTACAGTGCAGAGTTTTGCTGATAGTGACCAGTGACCACCACTTTTATTTATAATCCGTTCTCTGCCTGAAAAAAGCGATACACAGCACACAGTGACTCAGTCACATACCATATCTGTGTGCACTGCTCAGGCTCAGGCCAGTGTGCTGCATCATCTATTATCTATATATAATATTATATATATCTGTCTGACTGCTCAGCTCACACAGCTTATAATTGTGGGGGAGACTGGGGAGCACTACTGCAGTGCCAGTTATAGGTTATAGCAGGAGCCAGGAGTACATAATATAATCCGTTCTCTGCCTGAAAAAAGCGATACACAGCACACAGTGACTCAGTCACATACCATATCTGTGTGCACTGCTCAGGCTCAGGCCAGTGTGCTGCATCATCTATTATCTATATATAATATTATATATATCTGTCTGACTGCTCAGCTCACACAGCTTATAATTGTGGGGGAGACTGGGGAGCACTACTGCAGTGCCAGTTATAGGTTATAGCAGGAGCCAGGAGTACATAATATATTATATAGTGAGTGACCACCAGACACACAGTGCAGTTTATTTAATATATCCGTTCTCTGCCTGAAAAAAGCGATACACACAGTGACTCAGTCAGTCACATACCATATCTGTGTGCACTGCTCAGGCTCAGGCCAGTGTGCTGCATCATCTATATATATTATATATCTGTCTGACTGCTCAGCTCACACAGCTTATAATTGTGGGGGAGACTGGGGAGCACTACTGCAGTGCCAGTTATAGGTTATAGCAGGAGCAGGAGTACATAATATTATATTAAAATTAAACAGTGCACACTTTTGCTGCAGGAGTGCCACTGCCAGTGTGACTAGTGACCAGTGACCTGACCACCAGTATATAATATTAGTAGTATACTATCTCTTTATCAACCAGTCTATATTAGCAGCAGACACAGTACAGTGCGGTAGTTCACGGCTGTGGCTACCTCTGTGTCGGCACTCGGCAGCCCGTCCATAATTGTATATACCACCTAACCGTGGTTTTTTTTTCTTTCTTTATACATACATACTAGTTACGAGTATACTATCTCTTTATCAACCAGTCTATATATTAGCAGCAGACACAGTACAGTGCGGTAGTTCACGGCTGTGGCTACCTCTGTGTCGGCACTCGGCAGCCCGTCCATAATTGTATATACCACCTAACCGTGGTTTTTTTTTCTTTCTTTATACATACATACTAGTTACGAGTATACTATCTCTTTATCAACCAGTCTATATATTAGCAGCAGACACAGTACAGTGCGGTAGTTCACGGCTGTGGCTACCTCTGTGTCGGCACTCGGCAGCCCGTCCATAATTGTATATACCACCTAACCGTGGTTTTTTTTTCTTTCTTTATACATACATACTAGTTACGAGTATACTATCTCTTTATCAACCAGTCTATATTAGCAGCAGACACAGTACAGTGCGGTAGTTCACGGCTGTGGCTACCTCTGTGTCGGCACTCGGCAGCCCGTCCATAATTGTATATACCACCTAACCGTGGTTTTTTTTTCTTTCTTTATACATACATACTAGTTACGAGTATACTATCTCTTTATCAACCAGTCTATATATTAGCAGCAGACACAGTACAGTGCGGTAGTTCACGGCTGTGGCTACCTCTGTGTCGGCACTCGGCAGCCCGTCCATAATTGTATATACCACCTAACCGTGGTTTTTTTTTTCTTTCTTTATACATACATACTAGTTACGAGTATACTATCTCTTTATCAACCAGTCTATATATTAGCAGCAGACACAGTACAGTGCGGTAGTTCACGGCTGTGGCTACCTCTGTGTCGGCACTCGGCAGCCCGTCCATAATTGTATATACCACCTAACCGTGGTTTTTTTTTCGTTCTTTATACATACATACTAGTTACGAGTATACTATCTCTTTATCAACCAGTCTATATTAGCAGCAGACACAGTACAGTGCGGTAGTTCATGGCTGTGGCTACCTCTGTGTCGGCACTCGGCAGCCCGTCCATAATTGTATATACCACCTAACCGTGGTTTTTTTTTCTTTCTTTATACATACATACTAGTTACGAGTATACTATCTCTTTATCAACCAGTCTATATATTAGCAGCAGACACAGTACAGTGCGGTAGTTCACGGCTGTGGCTACCTCTGTGTCGGCACTCGGCAGCCCGTCCATAATTGTATACTAGTATCCAATCCATCCAACTCCATTGTTTACCTGAGGTGCCTTTTAGTTGTGCCTATTAAAATATGGAGAACAAAAATGTTGAGGTTCCAAAATTAGGGAAAGATCAAGATCCACTTCCACCTCGTGCTGAAGCTGCTGCCACTAGTCATGGCCGAGACGATGAAATGCCAGCAACGTCGTCTGCCAAGGCCGATGCCCAATGTCATAGTACAGAGCATGTCAAATCCAAAACACCAAATATCAGTAAAAAAAGGACTCCAAAACCTAAAATAAAATTGTCGGAGGAGAAGCGTAAACTTGCCAATATGCCATTTACCACACGGAGTGGCAAGGAACGGCTGAGGCCCTGGCCTATGTTCATGGCTAGTGGTTCAGCTTCACATGAGGATGGAAGCACTCAGCCTCTCGCTAGAAAAATGAAAAGACTCAAGCTGGCAAAAGCAGCACAGCAAAGAACTGTGCATTCTTCGAAATCCCAAATCCACAAGGAGAGTCCAATTGTGTCGGTTGCGATGCCTGACCTTCCCAACACTGGACGTGAAGAGCATGCGCCTTCCACCATTTGCACGCCCCCAGCAAGTGCTGGAAGGAGCACCCGCAGTCCAGTTCCTGATAGTCAGATTGAAGATGTCAGTGTTGAAGTACACCAGGATGAGGAGGATATGGGTGTTGCTGGCGCTGGGGAGGAAATTGACAAGGAGGATTCTGATGGTGAGGTGGTTTGTTTAAGTCAGGCACCCGGGGAGACACCTGTTGTCCGTGGGAGGAATATGGCCGTTGACATGCCAGGTGAAAATACCAAAAAAATCAGCTCTTCGGTGTGGAGGTATTTCACCAGAAATGCGGACAACAGGTGTCAAGCCGTGTGTTCCCTTTGTCAAGCTGTAATAAGTAGGGGTAAGGACGTTAACCACCTCGGAACATCCTCCCTTATACGTCACCTGCAGCGCATTCATAATAAGTCAGTGACAAGTTCAAAAACTTTGGGTGACAGCGGAAGCAGTCCACTGACCAGTAAATCCCTTCCTCTTGTAACCAAGCTCACGCAAACCACCCCACCAACTCCCTCAGTGTCAATTTCCTCCTTCCCCAGGAATGCCAATAGTCCTGCAGGCCATGTCACTGGCAATTCTGACGAGTCCTCTCCTGCCTGGGATTCCTCCGATGCATCCTTGCGTGTAACGCCTACTGCTGCTGGCGCTGCTGTTGTTGCCGCTGGGAGTCGATGGTCATCCCAGAGGGGAAGTCGTAAGCCCACTTGTACTACTTCCAGTAAGCAATTGACTGTTCAACAGTCCTTTGCGAGGAAGATGAAATATCACAGCAGTCATCCTACTGCAAAGCGGATAACTGAGGCCTTGGCATCCTGGGTGGTGAGAAACGTGGTTCCGGTATCCATCATTACTGCAGAGCCAACTAGAGACTTGTTGGAGGTACTGTGTCCCCGGTACCAAATACCATCTAGGTTCCATTTCTCTAGGCAGGCGATACCGAAAATGTACACAGACCTCAGAAAAAGAGTCACCAGTGTCCTAAAAAATGCAGCTGTACCCAATGTCCACTTAACCACGGACATGTGGACAAGTGGAGCAGGGCAGGGTCAGGACTATATGACTGTGACAGCCCACTGGGTAGATGTATGGACTCCCGCCGCAAGAACAGCAGCGGCGGCACCAGTAGCAGCATCTCGCAAACGCCAACTCTTTCCTAGGCAGGCTACGCTTTGTATCACCGCTTTCCAGAATACGCACACAGCTGAAAACCTCTTACGGCAACTGAGGAAGATCATCGCGGAATGGCTTACCCCAATTGGACTCTCCTGTGGATTTGTGGCATCGGACAACGCCAGCAATATTGTGTGTGCATTAAATCTGGGCCAATTCCAGCACGTCCCATGTTTTGCACATACCTTGAATTTGGTGGTGCAGAATTTTTTAAAAAACGACAGGGGCGTGCAAGAGATGCTGTCGGTGGCCAGAAGAATTGCGGGACACTTTCGGCGTACAGGCACCACGTACAGAAAACTGGAGCACCACCAAAAACTACTGAACCTGCCCTGCCATCATCTGAAGCAAGAAGTGGTAACGAGGTGGAATTCAACCCTCTATATGCTTCAGAGGTTGGAGGAGCAGCAAAAGGCCATTCAAGCCTATACAATTGAGCACGATATAGTAGGTGGAATGCACCTGTCTCAAGTGCAGTGGAGAATGATTTCAACGTTGTGCAAGGTTCTGATGCCCTTTGAACTTGCCACACGTGAAGTCAGTTCAGACACTGCCAGCCTGAGTCAGGTCATTCCCCTCATCAGGCTTTTGCAGAAGAAGCTGGAGGCATTGAAGGAGGAGCTAACACGGAGCGATTCCGCTAGGCATGTGGGACTTGTGGATGCAGCCCTTAATTCGCTTAACAAGGATTCACGGGTGGTCAATCTGTTGAAATCAGAGCACTACATTTTGGCCACCGTGCTCGATCCTAGATTTAAAGCCTACCTTGGATCTCTCTTTCCGGCAGACACAGGTCTGCTGGGGTTGAAAGACCTGCTGGTGACAAAATTGTCAAGTCAAGCGGAACGCGACCTGTCAACATCTCCTCCTTCACATTCTCCCGCAACTGGGGGTGCGAGGAAAAGGCTCAGAATTCCGAGCCCACCCGCTGGGGGTGATGCAGGGCAGTCTGGAGCGACTGCTGATGCTGACATCTGGTCCGGACTGAAGGACCTGACAACGATTACGGACATGTCGTCTACTGTCACTGCATATGATTCTCTCAACATTGATAGAATGGTGGAGGATTATATGAGTGACCGCATCCAAGTAGGCACGTCACACAGTCCGTACTTATACTGGCAGGAAAAAGAGGCAATTTGGAGGCCCTTGCACAAACTGGCTTTATTCTACCTAAGTTGCCCTCCCACAAGTGTGTACTCCGAAAGAGTGTTTAGTGCCGCCGCTCACCTTGTCAGCAATCGGCGTACGAGGTTACATCCAGAAAATGTGGAGAAGATGATGTTCATTAAAATGAATTATAATCAATTCCTCCGCGGAGACATTGACCAGCAGCAATTGCCTCCACAAAGTACACAGGGAGCTGAGATGGTGGATTCCAGTGGGGACGAATTGATAATCTGTGAGGAGGGGGATGTACACGGTGATATATCGGAGGGTGAAGATGAGGTGGACATCTTGCCTCTGTAGAGCCAGTTTGTGCAAGGAGAGATTAATTGCTTCTTTTTTGGGGGGGGTCCAAACCAACCCGTCATATCAGTCACAGTCGTGTGGCAGACCCTGTCACTGAAATGATGGGTTGGTTAAAGTGTGCATGTCCTGTTTTGTTTATACAACATAAGGGTGGGTGGGAGGGCCCAAGGACAATTCCATCTTGCACCTCTTTTTTCTTTTCTTTTTCTTTGCATCATGTGCTGATTGGGGAGGGTTTTTTGGAAGGGACATCCTGCGTGACACTGCAGTGCCACTCCTAGATGGGCCCGGTGTTTGTGTCGGCCACTAGGGTCGCTAATCTTACTCACACAGTCAGCTACCTCATTGCGCCTCTTTTTTTCTTTGCGTCATGTGCTGTTTGGGGAGGGTTTTTTGGAAGGGACATCCTGCGTGACACTGCAGTGCCACTCCTAGATGGGCCCGGTGTTTGTGTCGGCCACTAGGGTCGCTAATCTTACTCACACAGCTACCTCATTGCGCCTCTTTTTTTCTTTGCGTCATGTGCTGTTTGGGGAGGGTTTTTTGGAAGGGACATCCTGCGTGACACTGCAGTGCCACTCCTAGATGGGCCCGGTGTTTGTGTCGGCCACTAGGGTCGCTAATCTTACTCACACAGTCAGCTACCTCATTGCGCCTCTTTTTTTCTTTGCGTCATGTGCTGTTTGGGGAGGGTTTTTTGGAAGGGCCATCCTGCGTGACACTGCAGTGCCACTCCTAGATGGGCCCGGTGTTTGTGTCGGCCACTAGGGTCGCTTATCTTACTCACACAGCTACCTCATTGCGCCTCTTTTTTTCTTTGCGTCATGTGCTGTTTGGGGAGGGTTTTTTGGAAGGGCCATCCTGCGTGACACTGCAGTGCCACTCCTAGATGGGCCCGGTGTTTGTGTCGGCCACTAGGGTCGCTAATCTTACTCACACAGCTACCTCATTGCGCCTCTTTTTTTCTTTGCGTCATGTGCTGTTTGGGGAGGGTTTTTTGGAAGGGACATCCTGCGTGACACTGCAGTGCCACTCCTAGATGGGCCCGGTGTTTGTGTCGGCCACTAGGGTCGCTTATCTTACTCACACAGCGACCTCGGTGCAAATTTTAGGACTAAAAATAATATTGTGAGGTGTGAGGTATTCAGAATAGACTGAAAATGAGTGTAAATTATGGTTTTTGAGGTTAATAATACTTTGGGATCAAAATGACCCCCAAATTCTATGATTTAAGCTGTTTTTTAGTGTTTTTGGAAAAAAACACCCGAATCCAAAACACACCCGAATCCGACAAAAAAAATTCGGTGAGGTTTTGCCAAAACGCGTTCGAACCCAAAACACGGCCGCGGAACCGAACCCAAAACCAAAACCCGAAAAATTTCAGGCGCTCATCTCTAGTCCCCCTTAAAGGGTAGTACCTCCAAGGTCTTTTTATAGTCTAGGGCCCCCTTCCATAACCTCATCCACAGAATACGGCAAGCAAGGACAGACATAGTCGACGCCTTGGCTGCCAACACACCCGCCTCAGAGGACGCCTCCTGAATGTAATAGGCAGCGGTGGTAATGTGAGACAGGTACTGTCTGGAATTGTTTGGATATATCCTCGGGCAGCTCTTCTTCTAATGCCTGAACCCTGATTAATTTCCTTTTGCAGCCCAAGAGGCCGCAATAGTGGGTCTATGTACAGCACCTGTAAGGGAGTAAATAGACTTTAGGCATCCCTCCATAGTCCATACGTTTTTCTGTCAGTTCCTTCAGTGAAGTGACAGTGGTGACAGGCAGGGTGGTTGACACCACTAGGCGGGTGACATGAGAATTTTTCCACTTGTTGCATAACTCTGCAGGTAGAGGATAGTGAGCCAAGGCCCATTTAGACAGCGGTCATTTCTTCCCTGGACTAGACCAGGGTTCCTGCCTTATGTTCCCCAAATGGTTAGAATGGAGTAATAGAATTTTAACCACCTTCTGCTTTTTGAACATATCAGTTTTCTTAGCCACAGTAGTGGAATCCTCATCATCAATGATTTGTAAGATTTGCTTAATAGCAGCCACAAAGGCAGGGACATAAATTTTCAATGGAGAGTCCTCATCAGAAACACCTAATTCAGTGTCTGACAGGACAGTATGCTCCCCCTCCTCTTCAGATGAAACATCTGAGAGATTCGTGGATTGTGAGGAGGAAGCAGCCCGCTTAGATGACCCAGAGACACGAGAGTGACATGGAGTAGTTTTTTGCCTGACCAAGGATTGAGTTAATTGCTGCAACTGGTTAGATAAATTTTCCGCCCAAGGCGGATTAACCATAGGGACAGTTTGTGGCTGTAGTGGCACAGGTGGTCCCATAGGGGGCGTAAGGCATTCCACCAGAGTATCCAGTATGTTTGTGAATGCAGCCCAGGGTGGCTCCTGATTGGTTACAGCAGCTGCGGACTGACTGGGAGATGTATGACACATAGTACACAGACCATCATACACAGCTTCCCCCGCTGGTAAATCTTTGGCGCATGGTCTGTATGATGCAGGAGCATCCACAGACTTACTGCCCTTCTTGTTAGACATTGTACACAAATGCAACAGAACGATTTGGTACGATAAAGCCAGACAGAGTACAATACCTACGATTAAAACCATTAGTATGTGACTGTAGACACAGTACACAACACCAGCGATTACGGTAAATCTGGTATTATGTGTCTGAGTACACAGTAGAATACACGTAATGGGTAAATACTGTGACGCACTATATATATGACTCTGACGCACCCAGTCCATTAGGGTACAGAATATAGTGATAGGTATATCTGGGAAACACTGAAAAGTGAAACCACACAGTAGATACAGACACACACAGTCACAGGCAATGCAGTTAGTTATTATGACAATAAAACTCCACTGGACTAGTATATGTACAGACATATTTATTTATATATATATATATATATATATATAGATGAGACATAAAGCAAGCGGCACTCTAAGTCTGATTGAAAGTCAAATATATTTCACACACATAGTTATCCGACGTTTCGGGGTCCAATCGCCCCTTTGTCAAGGGGCGATTGGACCCCGAAACGTCGGATCACTATGTGTGTGAAATATATTTGACTTTCAATCAGACTTAGAGTGCCGCTTGCTTTATGTCTCATCTACTCATCTACTTCTGAGAGGGCACCTAAGCAGTGAAGAGTGGAGGGGGAGTGCCGGTCCGCACTGTCTTTCTTTTATATATATATATATATATATATATATAAAACACAGCACGGTCCTAGACCGGAAGTATATATCAGAATACTCACACAATATATCCTATACCGGGACTGTGGTCGCCGTACAGTCTGCTGTCTCCCGGGTGCGGCACATCGCGGACCAGGTAGACAGATTGTTGGGAGGGTCTGGGAATGACCCGGCGGTCTTGGTGCATGTTGGCACCAATGACAAAGTTAGCGGAAGGTGGGATGTCCTTAAGAAAGACTATAGGAACTTAGGAAAGAAACTTAAGGCAAGGACATCTAAGGTAATATTCTCCGAAATATTACCCGTGCCACGCGCTAGTCCAGGGAGGCAGAGGGAGATTAGGGAGGTAAATGTGTGGCTTAGGGATTGGTGCAGGAAAGAGGGGTTTGTGTTCCTGGAACACTGGGCGGACTTCTCAGTCAGATGCCATCTTTTTTGTCGTGATGGATTGCACCTGAATGAGGAGGGGGCAGCGGTGCTGGGGGGAAGGATGGTTAGAAGGTTGGAGGAGATTTTAAACTAGGAGCCTGGGGGAGGGTTTAGCTACAAACTACGGGTCGTGCAGTGAGAATAGTGGGGATGGCGGTAGTAAACAAAATGGCGGAGAAGTTGGGGGGAGGGAAAGAGCAGCCGGTAAGTTTAATAACATGGGTACTAAAAGAAGTTTTACCAAAGCACTAACTAATAACGATAACAGTTCATCGTTGCTACATAAGGGGAATGATGTCCCTAACGCAAGGGGAAATACTTATCTTAGTTGTATGTATGTGAACGCTAGAAGCCTTACTGGTAAAAAGGGCGAACTAGAAATACTTGCAGCAAGCAAGCAGTATAATATTATAGGCATTACTGAAACTTGGTGGGATGAATCTCATGATTGGACAGTCAATCTAGAGGGCGGGGAAAAAGTAAAAAAAAAGTTAGTATTGGGTGTATGCTACAGGCCGCCTGGTATTAATTTATCTGATGAGGAATTGTTACTGAAGCAAATTGAAAGAGCAGCAAGAGTAGGTGACATAGTAGTGATGGGAGATTTTAACTATCCAGAGATAAACTGGAAAAATGATTCATGTGACACTGCTAGGGGTAATATGTTTTTAAACACGCTAAATGATAACTACTTCGTTCAACTAATTGAGGAACCCACCAGGTACAATGCAATCTTAGACCTGGTATTAACAAACAATGGGGAATTGGTATCAGGTATTATAGTAGGGGAGCCCATAAGAAACAGCTACCACAATATGGTCACATTCAAAATAATTTTTTTAAGAAACAGTCCTATACTGGCTCAACTAGGACTCTAAACTTTAGCAAAGCCAACTTTGAAATGATGAGGGAAGCTTTAAGGGATATTGAATGGGAAGATTTGTTTCTAGGAAAAAATACTACGGAAAAATGGGATGCATTAAAATCACTGCTAGCTAAAAATACTCTCAAATTTATTCCTACGAGCAGTAAAAAAAGGAATAAAAATCATAAACTGACGTGGCTTAACAAAAAGATAAAGGAATTTATGGGCAAGAAAAGGCGAGCATTTAAAAAATACAAATCTGACGGGAATGCTGAGTCATTTCAGCACTATAAGGACTGTAACAAAATATGCAAAAAAGAGCTAAGAGCGGCTAAAGTAGAAACTGAAAAACTAGTAGCAAAGGAAAGAAAAGCGAATCCCAAAAAATTCTTTAAATACATCAATAGCAAAGAAGGAGAGTATAGGCCCTTTAAAAGACAAGTTGGGAGTCTTAATCAAAAATGATAATGACATAGCGGACACACTAAATGAGTTTTTTTCAACAGTATTTACAAGATAGGACCCAATTCAGGGACTAACACACAATCTCGATAATGAGACTATCCCACTGATAGGTACTTATTTAAGTGAGGAGGTAGTCTGTGACCGAATAAAACATTTAAAGATAAATAAATCACCAGGTCCCGATGGAATACACCAAAGGGCTCTAATGGACCTTCACTCTGAACTTGCAAAACCGCTATTTTTGATCTTTAAAGATTCAGTTATATCAGGTATGGTTCCCAATGACTGGCGTATAGCGGAAGTAGTGCCTATGGTGGTCATTCCGAGTTGATAGCTCGCTGCCATTTTTCGCAGCGCAGCGATCAAGTGAAAAAAATGGCAATTATGCGCATGCGCTAAGTACTTTCACACAAAACTTTGTAGTTTTACCCAAGCTCGAGCGACGTTTTTCAGCCGCTCGAGTGATCGTAGTATAATTGAAAGGAAGTGGGTGTTTCTGGGCGGCAACTCTGCATTTTCAAGGAGTGTGCTAAAAAACGCAGGCGAGCCAGGCAAAAACGCAGGAGTGGCTGGAGAAACGGGGGAGTGGCTGACCGAACGCAGGGCGTGTTTGTGACGTCAAACCAGGAACTAAACAGACTGCAGTCATCACGAGATAGGAGTAGGTCTGGAGCTACTCAGAAACGGCATGACATTTTTTAGTAGCAATTCTGCTACTCTTTCGTTCGCACTTCTGCTAAGCTAAGATACACTCCCAGAGGGCAGCGGCCTAGCGTGTGCATTGCTGCTAAAAGCAGCTAGCGAGCGATCAACTCGGATTGAGGGCCTATATTCAAAAAGGGAAGTAAAGCTGAACTGGGTAATTATAGACCAGTTAGTCTTACATCTATAGTGGGGAAAGTATTGGAAGGTATTCTAAGGGATCATTAAAAGGAATCAACATGGATTTGTGAAGGACAGATCCTGTCAAACCAACTTACTTGGCTTTTATGAAACAGTAAGTGCAACCCTCTATCAGGGTAAGGAGGTGGATGTAATCTTTTTAGAGTTTGCCAAGCTTTGGACACAGTACCACACATGCGACTTATCTACAAGCTACAAGAATTAGGGCTAGGGAGCACAATATGCACTTGGGTCAAAAATTGGTTAGATAATAGGGAGCAGCGTGTTGTGGTTAATGGATCTTTTTCAAATTGGACGGAAATGCTAAGTGGTGTGCCACAAGGCTCGGGACCAGGACCATTATTGTTCAACATTTTCATTAACGACCTAACAGAAGGTCTAGAGAGCATGGTGTCAATTTTTGCAGATGATACCAAATTGTGTAAGGCTATAAAAATGCACTGTGGTAGCAAGAACAAAGATAACACCTACATACTGAATGGGGTAAAATTAGGGGATTCTGTACTGGAAAAGGACTTAGGTGTTCTCATAGATAGCAAACTAAGCAGCAGTACCCAAAGTAGAATTGCAGCAAAGAAGGCTAATAAGATATTAGCATGCATAAAACGGGGGATTGATGCAAGGGACGAGAGTGTTATACTCCCGTTATATAAATCACTAGTAAAGCCACACCTTGAATACTGTGTACAATTCTGGGCACCATACTACAAAAAGGATATACTGGAGCTAGAAAAGGTTCAGAGGCGGGCAACCAAACTAATTAAGGGCATGGAGACGCTGGAATCTGAGGAAAGGCTTGCAAGACTAGGCATGTTTACATTGGAAAAGAGGAGACTAAGAGGGGACATGACCAACATCTACAAATATATAAGGAGACAATACACAGAGCTTGAGCGGGACCTGTTTTTGGTTAGATCTACACAGAGGACTCGTGGACACTCACTTAGGTTAGAGGAGATTCCGCACAATACGGCGTAAAGGCTTTTTCACGGTAAGGACAATACGTGTTTGGAATTCCCTGCCTGAGGGAGTTGTAATGGCGGACTCAGTCAACACCTTTAAGAATGGATTAGATAAATTCCCAATGGATAAGGATATCCAGGGCTATGGTGCATAATCATGCACTATAGTTACTATAAAAAGAGGGATAAAACGCAACGGCTGACATCAACATCAATCAAAATTTTAGACCAAATAATCCTGCATAGAAGACCACAAATAGGTTGAACTCGATGGACAATTGTCTTTTTTCAACCTTAGATACTATGTTACTATGGGGGTCATTCCGAGTTGATCGCTCGCTAGCAGTTTTTAGCAGCCGTGCAAACGCTATGCCGCCGCCCATTGGGAGTGAATTTTAGCTTAGCAAAAGTGCAAACGTTTTTATCGCAGAGCGCCTGCAAAAAATGTTTGTGTAGTTTCAGAGTAGCTCAAAACCTACTCAGCGCTTGCGATCACTTCAGACTATTCAGGATTTGACGTCACACACCCGCCCAGCGTTTTTCTTTAAACTCCCTGAAAACGGTCAGTTGCCACCCAGAAACGCCCACTTCATCTCAATCACTCTGCGGCAACCAGTGCGACTGAAATGCATTGCTAGACGCTGTGCAAAACTGCATCGTTCATTATGCCCGTACGTCGCGCGTGCGCATTGCGCCGCATACGCATGCGCAGAACTGCAGTTCTTTAGCCTGATCACTGCGCTGCGAACAAATGCAGCTAGCGATCAACTCGGAATGAGTACCAATGTTACTGTAATAGGTACACTTTTTCTTAACTAACGCTGTCTGTATAAAGAGAGACATGTAGAATACTCAAGCATTTGTAAAGACACAGCACTGTATACAGGCGGCTTTACAAGGGAGACCTTGCCCTGTAGTCCCAGAGACCAGCCGCAACTATGCTTAGAAACTGGCGCCCAGCGTCTCAGTCAGGGAGTGAGGGAGAGTGTGAGGCAGTTCCAGGGCGGGAATATCTGCAGTAGATGTCTCCCTGGGCTGGGGAGAGGCTACAGGTCAAGCGCCAGCTCCCCTATGCTGGACTTCCACCCCAGGTACTAGCGAGCCTTATTAAATGGGGTGTTAGTACAGCCGACCTGCACTCTATTGCCCTGGTGGTCTAGTGGGGTACCTGCTTGGTGACAGTGTCCACGGCAGCGCCGCGACCCATCTCCCTAGGTCACGGAAGGAACGCGATTTAATGGTGGGTCCCGCCTGACCCTCTTAACCCCTCCCCGTAGCAGCCACGCAAACCAGACGAGCGACTGTGACCATGTGCCTAAAGCCGGAGCGTCTTTGCCGCAAGTACCCGGGAACAGGCCGCAGGAGTATGCGACGCTGCTTGGGAGGTGATGGAGCCGTTGCGCTGAATGTCACACAGAAATACAGTGCTGACAGTCCAGTTTTGAAAAAAATTTCTGTCAAGATCCACTCTACCCTGATGTTTCCCTTTGGAAACCAATGTAACCTGCTGCAGAAACTAGGTGTATCTTACATGTGTCCAGAGAAACAGACGTGGCCAGCGCCCAGCAGCAGCAGCAGCAGCAGTGTTTAAAACTTGCACTAGAAGCCATCTCCCTACAAATCAACGCACATCCCAACTTGGATGCACTTAGCATCAGTATAATCTTACTGTTCCTTGGCTTTGTCTACATGCTTCCTCCAACCCTACCCCAGCACCCTCCGGCACAGGGGACCATGGTCGGATTGGCCCACAGGGGTAGATGGGAAATCCCTGGTAGGCCCCACTGCCTGGGGCCCCTCCTCCTCTAGGAATCAGGTTCTAGACTGTGCAGTTGAATTATACATTATACTGCACTGGATTATGGTTTATTTTCTACAGTGCACTGCTGTTATTAATCAGGTACATTATCATGCATGCACTAGCAGTATTTACTAGAGATGAGCGCCGGAAATTTTTCGGGTTTTGTGTTTTGGTTTTGGGTTCGGTTCCGCGGCCGTGTTTTGGGTTCGACCGCGTTTTGGCAAAACCTCACCGAATTTTTTTTGTCGGATTCGGGTGTGTTTTGGATTCGGGTGTTTTTTTCCAAAAAACCTAAAAAACAGCTTAAATCATAGAATTTGGCGGTCATTTTGATCCCAAAGTATTATTAACCTCAAAAACCATAATTTCCACTCATTTTCAGTCTATTCTGAATACCTCACACCTCACAATATTATTTTTAGTCCTAAAATTTGCACCGAGGTCGCTGTGTGAGTAAGATAAGCGACCCTAGTGGCCGACACAAACACCGGGCCCATCTAGGAGTGGCACTGCAGTGTCACACAGGATGGCCCTTCCAAAAAACCCTCCCCAAACAGCACATGACGCAAAGAAAAAAAGAGGCGCAATGAGGTAGCTGTGTGAGTAAGATTAGCGACCCTAGTGGCCGACACAAACACCGGGCCCATCTAGGAGTGGCACTGCAGTGTCACGCAGGATGTCCCTTCCAAAAAACCCTCCCCAAACAGCACATGACGCAAAGAAAAAAAGAGGCGCAATGAGGTAGCTGTGTGAGTAAGATAAGCGACCCTAGTGGCCGACACAAACACCGGGCCCATCTAGGAGTGGCACTGCAGTGTCACGCAGGATGTCCCTTCCAAAAAACCCTCCCCAAACAGCACATGACGCAAAGAAAAAAAGAGGCGCAATGAGGTAGCTGACTGTGTGAGTAAGATAAGCGACCCTAGTGGCCGACACAAACACCGGGCCCATCTAGGAGTGGCACTGCAGTGTCACGCAGGATGTCCCTTCCAAAAAACCCTCCCCAAACAGCACATGACGCAAAGAAAAAAAGAGGCGCAATGAGGTAGCTGACTGTGTGAGTAAGATAAGCGACCCTAGTGGCCGACACAAACACCGGGCCCATCTAGGAGTGGCACTGCAGTGTCACGCAGGATGTCCCTTCCAAAAAACCCTCCCCAAACAGCACATGACGCAAAGAAAAAGAAAAGAAAAAAGAGGTGCAAGATGGAATTGTCCTTGGGCCCTCCCACCCACCCTTATGTTGTATAAACAGGACATGCACACTTTAACCAACCCATCATTTCAGTGACAGGGTCTGCCACACGACTGTGACTGATATGACGGGTTGGTTTGGACCCCCACCAAAAAAGAAGCAATTAATCTCTCCTTGCACAAACTGGCTCTACAGAGGCAAGATGTCCACCTCATCATCATCCTCCGATATATCACCGTGTACATCCACCTCCTCACAGATTATCAATTCGTCCCCACTGGAATCCACCATCTCAGCTCCCTGTGTACTTTGTGGAGGCAATTGCTGCTGGTCAATGTCTCCACGGAGGAATTGATTATAATTCATTTTAATGAACATCATCTTCTCCACATTTTCTGGATGTAACCTCGTACGCCGATTGCTGACAAGGTGAGCGGCGGCACTAAACACTCTTTCGGAGTACACACTTGTGGGAGGGCAACTTAGGTAGAATAAAGCCAGTTTGTGCAAGGGCCTCCAAATTGCCTCTTTTTCCTGCCAGTATAAGTACGGACTGTGTGACGTGCCTACTTGGATGCGGTCACTCATATAATCCTCCACCATTCTTTCAATGGTGAGAGAATCATATGCAGTGACAGTAGACGACATGTCCGTAATCGTTGTCAGGTCCTTCAGTCCGGACCAGATGTCAGCATCAGCAGTCGCTCCAGACTGCCCTGCATCACCGCCAGCGGGTGGGCTCGGAATTCTGAGCCTTTTCCTCGCACCCCCAGTTGCGGGAGAATGTGAAGGAGGAGATGTTGTTGACAGGTCGCGTTCCGCTTGACTTGACAATTTACTCACCAGCAGGTGTTTGAACCCCAGCAGACTTGTGTCTGCCGGAAAGAGAGATCCAAGGTAGGCTTTAAATCTAGGATCGAGCACGGTGGCCAAAATGTAGTGCTCTGATTTCAACAGATTGACCACCCGTGAATCCTTGTTAAGCGAATTAAGGGCTCCATCCACAAGTCCCACATGCCTAGCGGAATCGCTCCGTGTTAGCTCCTCCTTCAATGTCTCCAGCTTCTTCTGCAAAAGCCTGATGAGGGGAATGACCTGACTCAGGCTGGCAGTGTCTGAACTGACTTCACGTGTGGCAAGTTCAAAGGGCATCAGAACCTTGCACAACGTTGAAATCATTCTCCACTGCGCTTGAGACAGGTGCATCCCACCTCCTATATCGTGCTCAATTGTATAGGCTTGAA
Source organism: Pseudophryne corroboree (assembly GCF_028390025.1). NCBI lineage: Eukaryota > Metazoa > Chordata > Amphibia > Anura > Myobatrachidae > Pseudophryne > Pseudophryne corroboree. Next base: position 348,856,712 of record NC_086452.1, on the reverse strand, counting down.
TGGCCTTTTGCTGCTCCTCCAACCTCTGAAGCATATAGAGGGTTGAATTCCACCTCGTTACCACTTCTTGCTTCAGATGATGGCAGGGCAGGTTCAGTAGTTTTTGGTGGTGCTCCAGTTTTCTGTACGTGGTGCCTGTACGCCGAAAGTGTCCCGCAATTCTTCTGGCCACCGACAGCATCTCTTGCACGCCCCTGTCGTTTTTTAAAAAATTCTGCACCACCAAATTCAAGGTATGTGCAAAACATGGGACGTGCTGGAATTGGCCCAGATTTAATGCACACACAATATTGCTGGCGTTGTCCGATGCCACAAATCCACAGGAGAGTCCAATTGGGGTAAGCCATTCCGCGATGATCTTCCTCAGTTGCCGTAAGAGGTTTTCAGCTGTGTGCGTATTCTGGAAAGCGGTGATACAAAGCGTAGCCTGCCTAGGAAAGAGTTGGCGTTTGCGAGATGCTGCTACTGGTGCCGCCGCTGCTGTTCTTGCGGCGGGAGTCCATACATCTACCCAGTGGGCTGTCACAGTCATATAGTCCTGACCCTGCCCTGCTCCACTTGTCCACATGTCCGTGGTTAAGTGGACATTGGGTACAGCTGCATTTTCTAGGACACTGGTGACTCTTTTTCTGAGGTCTGTGTACATTTTCGGTATCGCCTGCCTAGAGAAATGGAACCTAGATGGTATTTGGTACCGGGGACACAGTACCTCCAACAAGTCTCTAGTTGGCTCTGCAGTAATGATGGATACCGGAACCACGTTTCTCACCACCCAGGATGTCAAGGCCTCAGTTATCCGCTTTGCAGTAGGATGACTGCTGTGATATTTCATCTTCCTCGCAAAGGACTGTTGGACAGTCAATTGCTTGGTGGAAGTAGTAAAAGTGGTCTTACGACTTCCCCTCTGGGATGACCATCGACTCCCAGCAGCAACAACAGCAGCGCCAGCAGCAGTAGGCGTTACACGCAAGGATGCATCGGAGGAATCCCAGGCAGGAGAGGAATCGTCAGAATTGCCAGTGACATGGCCTGCAGGACTATTGGCATTCCTGGGGAAGGAGGAAATTGACACTGAGGGAGTTGGTGGGGTGGTTTGCGTGAGCTTGGTTACAAGAGGAAGGGATTTACTGGTCAGTGGACTGCTTCCGCTGTCGGCCCAAGTTTTTGAACTTGTCACTGACTTATTATGAATGCGCTGCAGGTGACGTATAAGGGAGGATGTTCCGAGGTGGTTAACGTCCTTACCCCTACTTATTACAGCTTGACAAAGGGAACACACGGCTTGACACCTGTTGTCCGCATTTCTGGTGAAATACTTCCACACCGAAGAGCTGATTTTTTTGGTATTTTCACCAGGCATGTCAACGGCCATATTCCTACCACGGACAACAGGTGTCTCCCCGGGTGCCTGACTTAAACAAACCACCTCACCATCAGAATCCTCCTGGTCAATTTCCTCCCCAGCGCCAGCAACACCCATATCCTCCTCATCCTGGTGTACTTCAACACTGACATCTTCAATCTGACTATCAGGAACTGGACTGCGGGTGCTCCTTCCATCACTTGCAGGGGGCGTGCAAATGGTGAAAGGCGCATGCTCTTCATGTCCAGTGTTGGGAAGGTCAGGCATCGCAACCGACACAATTGGAGTCGGACTCTCCTTGTGGATTTGGGATTTCGAAGAACGCACAGTTCTTTGCGGTGCTACTGCTTTTGCCAGCTTTAGTCTTTTCATTTTTCTAGCGAGAGGCTGAGTGCTTCCATCCTCATGTGAAGCTGAACCACTAGCCATGAACATAGGCCAGGGCCTCAGCCGTTCCTTGCCACTCCGTGTGGTAAATGGCATATTGGCAAGTTTACGCTTCTCCTCCGACAATTTTATTTTAGGTTTTGGAGTCCTTTTTTTACTGATATTTGGTGTTTTGGATTTGACATGCTCTGTACTATGACATTGGGCATCGGCCTTGGCAGACGACGTTGCTGGCAATTCATCGTCTCGGCCATGACTAGTGGCAGCAGCTTCAGCACGAGGTGGAAGTGGATCTTGATCTTTCCCTAATTTTGGAACCTCAACATTTTTGTTCTCCATATTTTAATAGGCACAACTAAAAGGCACCTCAGGTAAACAATGGAGATGGATGGATTGGATACTAGTATACAATTATGGATGGACTGCCGAGTGCCGACACAGAGGTAGCCACAGCCGTGAACTACCGCACTGTACTGTGTCTGCTGCTAATATAGACTGGTTGATAAAGAGATAGTATACTCGTAACTAGTATGTATGTATAAAGAAAGAAAAAAAAACCACGGTTAGGTGGTATATACAATTATGGACGGGCTGCCGAGTGCCGACACAGAGGTAGCCACAGCCGTGAACTACCGCACTGTACTGTGTCTGCTGCTAATATAGACTGGTTGATAAAGAGATAGTATACTCGTAACTAGTATGTATGTATAAAGAAAGAAAAAAAAAACACGGTTAGGTGGTATATACAATTATGGACGGGCTGCCGAGTGCCGACACAGAGGTAGCCACAGCCGTGAACTACCGCACTGTACTGTGTCTGCTGCTAATATAGACTGGTTGATAAAGAGATAGTATACTCGTAACTAGTATGTATGTATAAAGAAAGAAAAAAAAACCACGGTTAGGTGGTATATACAATTATGGACGGGCTGCCGAGTGCCGACACAGAGGTAGCCACAGCCGTGAACTACCGCACTGTACTGTGTCTGCTGCTAATATAGACTGGTTGATAAAGAGATAGTATACTCGTAACTAGTATGTATGTATAAAGAAAGAAAAAAAAACCACGGTTAGGTGGTATATACAATTATGGACGGGCTGCCGAGTGCCGACACAGAGGTAGCCACAGCCGTGAACTACCGCACTGTACTGTGTCTGCTGCTAATATATAGACTGGTTGATAAAGAGATAGTATACTCGTAACTAGTATGTATGTATAAAGAAAGAAAAAAAAACCACGGTTAGGTGGTATATACAATTATGGACGGGCTGCCGAGTGCCGACACAGAGGTAGCCACAGCCGTGAACTACCGCACTGTACTGTGTCTGCTGCTAATATATAGACTGGTTGATAAAGAGATAGTATACTCGTAACTAGTATGTATGTATAAAGAAAGAAAAAAAAACCACGGTTAGGTGGTATATACAATTATGGACGGGCTGCCGAGTGCCGACACAGAGGTAGCCACAGCCGTGAACTACCGCACTGTACTGTGTCTGCTGCTAATATAGACTGGTTGATAAAGAGATAGTATACTCGTAACTAGTATGTATGTATAAAGAAAGAAAAAAAAAACCACGGTTAGGTGGTATATACAATTATGGACGGGCTGCCGAGTGCCGACACAGAGGTAGCCACAGCCGTGAACTACCGCACTGTACTGTGTCTGCTGCTAATATAGACTGGTTGATAAAGAGATAGTATACTCGTAACTAGTATGTATGTATAAAGAAAGAAAAAAAAAACACGGTTAGGTGGTATATACAATTATGGACGGGCTGCCGAGTGCCGACACAGAGGTAGCCACAGCCGTGAACTACCGCACTGTACTGTGTCTGCTGCTAATATAGACTGGTTGATAAAGAGATAGTATACTCGTAACTAGTATGACTATAAAGAAAGAAAAAAAAACCACGGTTAGGTGGTATATACAATTATGGACGGGCTGCCGAGTGCCGACACAGAGGTAGCCACAGCCGTGAACTACCGCACTGTACTGTGTCTGCTGCTAATATAGACTGGTTGATAAAGAGATAGTATACTACTAATATTATATATACTGGTGGTCAGGTCACTGGTCACTAGTCACACTGGCAGTGGCACTCCTGCAGCAAAAGTGTGCACTGTTTAATTTTAATATAATATTATGTACTCCTGGCTCCTGCTATAACCTATAACTGGCACTGCAGTGCTCCCCAGTCTCCCCCACAATTATAAGCTGTGTGAGCTGAGCACAGTCAGATATATATATACATTGATGCAGCACACTGGGCTGAGCAGTGCACACAGATATGGTATGTGACTGAGTCACTGTGTGTATCGTTTTTTTCAGGCAGAGAACGGATATATTAAATAAAACAAACAACTGCACTGTCTGGTGGTCACTGTGGTCGTCAGTCACTAAACTCTGCACTCTCTTCTACAGTATCACAGCCTCAGGTCAATCTCTCTCTCTCTCTCTCAACCCTAATCTAAATGGAGAGGACGCCAGCCACGTCCTCTCCCTATCAATCTCAATGCACGTGTGAAAATGGCGGCGACGCGCGGCTCCTTATATAGAATCCGAGTCTCGCGAGAATCCGACAGCGTCATGATGACGTTCGGGCGCGCTCGGGTTAACCGAGCAAGGCGGGAGGATCCGAGTCTGCTCGGACCCGTGAAAAAAACATGAAGTTCGTGCGGGTTCGGATTCAGAGAAACCGAACCCGCTCATCTCTAGTATTTACTAAATAAATTATCAAGGAGTCCAGACCATGCACTCTCTAATGGTTCGCCAAACCTCTGTGGTGGCTGGCCATACCTCACAGCATGGGCCCCTACCACAGAATACCCCCGGTGGGCCCTTCATGCTCCAGTCCGACACTGCAGGGGACTGTTTGGGCACACAGACACACAGTGACTCACATGAACACTAAAAAAGAGAAACTTGTGACCAGAGAGGGACGTAATTTGTGGTTACATACACCTCTGAATGAGGTCCCAAATGTGCAATTGTGCCGCATCTTATTTATAAGTCCTCAAGCCCATGGCATTATCCAGTCATGACTAGGGAAGCCAATCCCAGGCCATTTTTTCAATCCCGGGTATCGGGATTGAAAAATGGCCAATCCCGGGATTCCCGGGATACCCGGGATTGGCTTTTATCTAAGTGGCCGCCCCCTCGCCCCACCCCGCCCCGCACATATAAGTTACCATATACCGAGGGCAGGCGGGAGGGGAACATCCGTTGATCGCTGCTGGGAGCCGCTGACAGCGCAGCGTGACCTCATACGCTGCGCTGGGGACCCGGAAGGAGGAAGCCGGGCAGCATCTGAGCATCCTTTGAACGCTCAACGCTGATCCCTCAATCCCCGGGATTGGAGCTTCCAATCCCGGGATTGAATCCCGGCCATTTTTGGCCCTAAATCCCGGGATCGGCCACCATAGTCATGACTATGAGTGTCTATTAAATATACTTTACTTTGCACAATTAATCCTAACAAAAAATGTTAATTTGGGGGACTGGTATACATTTTTGTTAATATTATACAATCCATGGAAATATCTTGTAACTGGCACAATGTTATAAATAGAAAGCATTCCTAGTACTGCTTGCAGTATAAAAATAGTAATAGCTAATCAGAGAGAGCATTATAAATCGCACAAATGAGAGAGTAGGTTATGTTTCCTTCCACATAGAAATAACAGTAATTCAATAGAGATAGCTTTGATAATGAAGCAAAGTGAAAAGTTTCAAGTGTAGTGAGAGGACGAATGGTTTCAATAGATTTGGTTTCTCTTTTTTATTGTATCTGACCCTGCCTAATTAGAGGTAGCAGGAGAAATGTTCCAAGCATCCCTTGTTATACTGTTGTGATAAATACCACAGTTACATGGAATACACAATGGGGGTAATTCCAAGTTGATCGCAGCAGGATTTTTGTTAGCAGTTGGGCAAAACCATGTGCACTGCAGGGGAGGCAGATATAAAATTATCACTTCCGAAGAAATGGGCTTTTTTGAGAAAAGTGCTAACTTTCCCACTGAATCCACAGCACCTCACTCCCCCCCCACCTCCTGTTATATGTGTCCCGTCCGCTCCCCCCACTTCCTCCGCCGGCAACCTAAGTATGTGCTCCAGCCAGCAGCCGACCCCCCCATCCCTGTTCCGGAACTTGTGTGACCCGTCCAGCCACTGCCACCGCCCGCACCGCCATCGCCCGCACCGCCACCTTGTGTCCCAGCTCACACCCCGCCCCCCGCCGGCTCCTGTGTCTCTCCGGCTGCAGAGTGATTTCTGCAGCTGCGGCACTCCCCCCAGCAGGACACTAACCTGGGAGCACCTCCGCCAGCGCTGGCAGATCTTATTGCTGCCAGGCTGCAGAGAACACACTGCAGCCGGTGCCTCCCTTTTTCTCCCGTCACCTTGTTACAGGGGGCCAACCGGCTGCACACATTCAACTGCAGCTGCGGCCCCCCGCACATCCCTGATATGGCACCTTGTTACAGGGGGGCACCGGCTGTACACACCACACAGCCTCCGCGGCCCTCCACACCTTCCCCCCACTGCCGGTCACTTCCACCGGCACTTGTTACAGGAGGCCGCCTGGCTGCACACATCCCACTTGCCCCCTGCACATCCCCGCTGCTGGCCCTTGTCACAGGGGGCTGCCTGGCTGTGCAGAGATCACACTGCAGCCGTGGCCCCCCCTTCCCCTCTGCTGCACAAGCTGCCGTGTACACGGCATCTTCTGCAGAGATTCGGAAGCTGGTCGTCATCTCAGAATGGCGAACAGTTTCACGATCAAACTCCAGAAAAATATCTTTTCCGGAGTTTGATGAATGTCACAATTTTAACATCTCCTGCGGAGTGTAGAAATTATGGCATTTTAGTGTTAATGAATATCCCCCCTAGTCCCTGACAGCATAGCTAGAACCAGTGCTCATGTGTGCAGTTTATATTTTCTATCCTTTTGTCACTATGCGTTTAGCATACCACTCATCGGGATCCCGGATGTCACAAAACCGCTGCCAGAATCCTGACAGGGGCACCATACTGCCGCCGGTATACCAGTGAGGTAGGTGATTCCCTCTCTATGTCCACGACACCCATAAAGGGAGAATGGAACCCGTAGCGAGTTTAGCTCACCACCGAGCCCGTATCATGGCAAGCACAGCAAGCCCGCAAGGGGTTTCATTGCGCTCTCCCCCATGTCGGCATTCTACTGCTCAAGATGCTGATGTCGGGATACTGGCATTCGGCATCCTGGGACGAAATTGAGCAATGCACACAGACCTATAGTACTAAAGAGGGCACTGAGGTGGGAAGAGGCATTCTTACAAAAGTAAATTCAGAGGGCAAAGGGGTCATATTCATACAAATGCAGGACATGAAATACTCTCTTCAGAGGCGTATCTTCTGCTCCTACTGTAGAGTAGGTGTAAGTGTACACTGATGATGATATAGTAGGAAATCAGGTGTAAATTACTCCCATTCTGAAGCAGATGCTTATTGAGATGCGTACAGCTCCACTGCATATGCAAGAAAAGCCAACATTTTTCCATGCAAGTTTCTTTTGAGTAATGTACACTAGAGATGAGCGCCGGAAATTTTTCGGGTTTTGTGTTTTGGTTTTGGGTTCGGTTCCGCGGCCGTGTTTTGGGTTCGACCGCGTTTTGGCAAAACCTCACCGAATTTTTTTTGTCGGATTCGGGTGTGTTTTGGATTCGGGTGTTTTCTTCCAAAAAACCTAAAAAACAGCTTAAATCATAGAATTTGGCGGTCATTTTGATCCCAAAGTATTATTAACCTCAAAAACCATAATTTCCACTCATTTTCAGTCTATTCTGAATACCTCACACCTCACAATATTATTTTTAGTCCTAAAATTTGCACCGAGGTCGCTGTGTGAGTAAGATAAGCGACCCTAGTGGCCGACACAAACACCGGGCCCATCTAGGAGTGGCACTGCAGTGTCACGCAGGATGTCCCTTCCAAAAAACCCTCCCCAAACAGCACATGACGCAAAGAAAAAAAGAGGCGCAATGAGGTAGCTGTGTGAGTAAGATAAGCGACCCTAGTGGCCGACACAAACACCGGGCCCATCTAGGAGTGTCACTGCAGTGTCACGCAGGATGTCCCTTCCAAAAAACCCTCCCCAAACAGCACATGACGCAAAGAAAAAAAGAGGCGCAATGAGGTAGCTGTGTGAGTAAGATAAGCGACCCTAGTGGCCGACACAAACACCGGGCCCATCTAGGAGTGGCACTGCAGTGTCACGCAGGATGTCCCTTCCAAAAAACCCTCCCCAAACAGCACATGACGCAAAGAAAAAAAGAGGCGCAATGAGGTAGCTGTGTGAGTAAGATAAGCGACCCTAGTGGCCGACACAAACACCGGGCCCATCTAGGAGTGTCACTGCAGTGTCACGCAGGATGTCCCTTCCAAAAAACCCTCCCCAAACAGCACATGACGCAAAGAAAAAAAGAGGCGCAATGAGGTAGCTGTGTGAGAAAGATAAGCGACCCTAGTGGCCGACACAAACACCGGGCCCATCTAGGAGTGTCACTGCAGTGTCACGCAGGATGTCCCTTCCAAAAAACCCTCCCCAAACAGCACATGACGCAAAGAAAAAAAGAGGCGCAATGAGGTAGCTGTGTGAGTAAGATAAGCGACCCTAGTGGCCGACACAAACACCGGGCCCATCTAGGAGTGGCACTGCAGTGTCACGCAGGATGTCCCTTCCAAAAAACCCTCCCCAAACAGCACATGACGCAAAGAAAAAAAGAGGCGCAATGAGGTAGCTGTGTGAGTAAGATAAGCGACCCTAGTGGCCGACACAAACACCGGGCCCATCTAGGAGTGGCACTGCAGTGTCACGCAGGATGTCCCTTCCAAAAAACCCTCCCCAAACAGCACATGACGCAAAGAAAAAAAGAGGCGCAATGAGGTAGCTGTGTGAGTAAGATAAGCGACCCTAGTGGCCGACACAAACACCGGGCCCATCTAGGAGTGGCACTGCAGTGTCACGCAGGATGTCCCTTCCAAAAAACCCTCCCCAAACAGCACATGACGCAAAGAAAAAGAAAAGAAAAAAGAGGTGCAAGATGGAATTGTCCTTGGGCCCTCCCACCCACCCTTATGTTGTATAAACAGGACATGCACACTTTAACCAACCCATCATTTCAGTGACAGGGTCTGCCACACGACTGTGACTGATATGACGGGTTGGTTTGGACCCCCACCAAAAAAGAAGCAATTAATCTCTCCTTGCACAAACTGGCTCTACAGAGGCAAGATGTCCACCTCATCATCATCCTCCGATATATCACCGTGTACATCCCCCTCCTCACAGATTATCAATTCGTCCCCACTGGAATCCACCATCTCAGCTCCCTGTGTACTTTGTGGAGGCAATTGCTGCTGGTCAATGTCTCCACGGAGGAATTGATTATAATTCATTTTAATGAACATCATCTTCTCCACATTTTCTGGATGTAACCTCGTACGCCGATTGCTGACAAGGTGAGCGGCAGCACTAAACACTCTTTCGGAGTACACACTTGTGGGAGGGCAACTTAGGTAGAATAAAGCCAGTTTGTGCAAGGGCCTCCAAATTGCCTCTTTTTCCTGCCAGTATAAGTACGGACTGTGTGACGTGCCTACTTGGATGCGGTCACTCATATAATCCTCCACCATTCTTTCAATGGGGAGAGAATCATATGCAGTGACAGTAGACGACATGTCCGTAATCGTTGTCAGGTCCTTCAGTCCGGACCAGATGTCAGCATCAGCAGTCGCTCCAGACTGCCCTGCATCACCGCCAGCGGGTGGGCTCGGAATTCTGAGCCTTTTCCTCGCACCCCCAGTTGCGGGAGAATGTGAAGGAGGAGATGTTGTTGACAGGTCGCGTTCCGCTTGACTTGACAATTTACTCACCAGCAGGTGTTTGAACCCCAGCAGACTTGTGTCTGCCGGAAAGAGAGATCCAAGGTAGGCTTTAAATCTAGGATCGAGCACGGTGGCCAAAATGTAGTGCTCTGATTTCAACAGATTGACCACCCGTGAATCCTTGTTAAGCGAATTAAGGGCTCCATCCACAAGTCCCACATGCCTAGCGGAATCGCTCCGTGTTAGCTCCTCCTTCAATGTCTCCAGCTTCTTCTGCAAAAGCCTGATGAGGGGAATGACCTGACTCAGGCTGGCAGTGTCTGAACTGACTTCACGTGTGGCAAGTTCAAAGGGCATCAGAACCTTGCACAACGTTGAAATCATTCTCCACTGCGCTTGAGACAGGTGCATCCCACCTCCTATATCGTGCTCAATTGTATAGGCTTGAATGGCCTTTTGCTGCTCCTCCAACCTCTGAAGCATATACAGGGTTGAATTCCACCTCGTTACCACTTCTTGCTTCAGATGATGGCAGGGCAGGTTCAGTAGTTTTTGGTGGTGCTCCAGTTTTCTGTACGTGGTGCCTGTACGCCGAAAGTGTCCCGCAATTCTTCTGGCCACCGACAGCATCTCTTGCACGCCCCTGTCGTTTTTTTAAAAATTCTGCACCACCAAATTCAAGGTATGTGCAAAACATGGGACGTGCTGGAATTGGCCCAGATTTAATGCACACACAATATTGCTGGCGTTGTCCGATGCCACAAATCCACAGGAGAGTCCAATTGGGGTAAGCCATTCCGCGATGATCTTCCTCAGTTGCCGTAAGAGGTTTTCAGCTGTGTGCGTATTCTGGAAAGCGGTGATACAAAGCGTAGCCTGCCTAGGAAAGAGTTGGCGTTTGCGAGATGCTGCTACTGGTGCCGCCGCTGCTGTTCTTGCGGCGGGAGTCCATACATCTACCCAGTGGGCTGTCACAGTCATATAGTCCTGACCCTGCCCTGCTCCACTTGTCCACATGTCCGTGGTTAAGTGGACATTGGGTACAGCTGCATTTTTTAGGACACTGGTGACTCTTTTTCTGAGGTCTGTGTACATTTTCGGTATCGCCTGCCTAGAGAAATGGAACCTAGATGGTATTTGGTACCGGGGACACAGTACCTCCAACAAGTCTCTAGTTGGCTCTGCAGTAATGATGGATACCGGAACCACGTTTCTCACCACCCAGGATGTCAAGGCCTCAGTTATCCGCTTTGCAGTAGGATGACTGCTGTGATATTTCATCTTCCTCGCAAAGGACTGTTGGACAGTCAATTGCTTGGTGGAAGTAGTAAAAGTGGTCTTACGACTTCCCCTCTGGGATGACCATCGACTCCCAGCAGCAACAACAGCAGCGCCAGCAGCAGTAGGCGTTACACGCAAGGATGCATCGGAGGAATCCCAGGCAGGAGAGGAATCGTCAGAATTGCCAGTGACATGGCCTGCAGGACTATTGGCATTCCTGGGGAAGGAGGAAATTGACACTGAGGGAGTTGGTGGGGTGGTTTGCGTGAGCTTGGTTACAAGAGGAAGGGATTTACTGGTCAGTGGACTGCTTCCGCTGTCGGCCCAAGTTTTTGAACTTGTCACTGACTTATTATGAATGCGCTGCAGGTGACGTATAAGGGAGGATGTTCCGAGGTGGTTAACGTCCTTACCCCTACTTATTACAGCTTGACAAAGGGAACACACGGCTTGACACCTGTTGTCCGCATTTCTGGTGAAATACTTCCACACCGAAGAGCTGATTTTTTTGGTATTTTCACCAGGCATGTCAACGGCCATATTCCTACCACGGACAACAGGTGTCTCCCCGGGTGCCTGACTTAAACAAACCACCTCACCATCAGAATCCTCCTGGTCAATTTCCTCCCCAGCGCCAGCAACACCCATATCCTCCTCATCCTGGTGTACTTCAACACTGACATCTTCAATCTGACTATCAGGAACTGGACTGCGGGTGCTCCTTCCATCACTTGCAGGGGGCGTGCAAATGGTGGAAGGCGCATGCTCTTCACGTCCAGTGTTGGGAAGGTCAGGCATCGCAACCGACACAATTGGAGTCGGACTCTCCTTGTGGATTTGGGATTTCGAAGAACGCACAGTTCTTTGCGGTGCTACTGCTTTTGCCAGCTTTAGTCTTTTCATTTTTCTAGCGAGAGGCTGAGTGCTTCCATCCTCATGTGAAGCTGAACCACTAGCCATGAACATAGGCCAGGGCCTCAGCCGTTCCTTGCCACTCCGTGTGGTAAATGGCATATTGGCAAGTTTACGCTTCTCCTCCGACAATTTTATTTTAGGTTTTGGAGTCCTTTTTTTACTGATATTTGGTGTTTTGGATTTGACATGCTCTGTACTATGACATTGGGCATCGGCCTTGGCAGACGACGTTGCTGGCATTTCATCGTCTCGGCCATGACTAGTGGCAGCAGCTTCAGCACGAGGTGGAAGTGGATCTTGATCTTTCCCTAATTTTGGAACCTCAACATTTTTGTTCTCCATATTTTAATAGGCACAACTAAAAGGCACCTCAGGTAAACAATGGAGATGGATGGATTGGATACTAGTATACAATTATGGACGGGCTGCCGAGTGCCGACACAGAGGTAGCCACAGCCGTGAACTACCGCACTGTACTGTGTCTGCTGCTAATATATAGACTGGTTGATAAAGAGATAGTATACTCGTAACTAGTATGTATGTATAAAGAAAGAAAAAAAAACCACGGTTAGGTCACTGGTATATACAATTATGGACGGGCTGCCGAGTGCCGACACAGAGGTAGCCACAGCCGTGAACTACCGCACTGTACTGTGTCTGCTGCTAATATAGACTGGTTGATAAAGAGATAGTATACTCGTAACTAGTATGTATGTATAAAGAAAGAAAAAAAAACCACGGTTAGGTGGTATATACAATTATGGACGGGCTGCCGAGTGCCGACACAGAGGTAGCCACAGCCGTGAACTACCGCACTGTACTGTGTCTGCTGCTAATATAGACTGGTTGATAAAGAGATAGTATACTCGTAACTAGTATGACTATAAAGAAAGAAAAAAAAAACACGGTTAGGTGGTATATACAATTATGGACGGGCTGCCGAGTGCCGACACAGAGGTAGCCACAGCCGTGAACTACCGCACTGTACTGTGTCTGCTGCTAATATAGACTGGTTGATAAAGAGATAGTATACTACTAATATTATATATACTGGTGGTCGTCAGGTCACTGGTCACTAGTCACACTGGCAGTGGCACTCCTGCAGCAAAAGTGTGCACTGTTTAATTTTAATATAATATTATGTACTCCTGGCTCCTGCTATAACCTATAACTGGCACTGCAGTGCTCCCCAGTCTCCCCCACAATTATAAGCTGTGTGAGCTGAGCACAGTCAGATATATATATACATTGATGCAGCACACTGGGCTGAGCAGTGCACACAGATATGGTATGTGACTGAGTCACTGTGTGTATCGTTTTTTTCAGGCAGAGAACGGATATATTAAATAAAACAAACAACTGCACTGTCTGGTGGTCACTGTGGTCGTCAGTCACTAAACTCTGCACTCTCTTCTACAGTATCACAGCCTCAGGTCAATCTCTCTCTCTCTCTCTCAACCCTAATCTAAATGGAGAGGACGCCAGCCACGTCCTCTCCCTATCAATCTCAATGCACGTGTGAAAATGGCGGCGACGCGCGGCTCCTTATATAGAATCCGAGTCTCGCGAGAATCCGACAGCGTCATGATGACGTTCGGGCGCGCTCGGGTTAACCGAGCAAGGCGGGAGGATCCGAGTCTGCTCGGACCCGTGAAAAAAACATGAAGTTCGTGCGGGTTCGGATTCAGAGAAACCGAACCCGCTCATCTCTAATGTACACCCGATTTATTTCCAGCTCTGCATCAGCACCCAAACCTACAAGGGATAGCAATTGATCATTTATATGAGGTCATTCAGACCTGATCGCTGGGCAGCGATTTTTGCGGCCCTGCGATCAGATAGTCGCCGCCCACTGGGGGAGTGTATTTTAGCTGTACAAGTGTGCGAACGCATGTGTAGCAGAGCTGCACAAACTGATTTTATGCAGTCTCTGTGCAGCCCAGGACTTACTTAGCCGCTGCGATCACTTCAGCCTGTCCGGGACCGGAATTGACGTCAGACACCCTCCCTTCCAACGCTTGGACATACCTGCGTTTTTCCAGACATCCCTGAAAGCGGTCAGTTGCCACCCACAAACGCCCTCTTCCTGTCAGTCACCTTGCGATCGCTTTTTTCGCACCATCCCATCGCTATGCATCGATCCCCTTTGCTGCGGTCTGTTGCGTCTGCGCAATGCGCTGCATACACATGCGCAGTTCGGACCTGATTACAGGCTGTGAGAAAACGCAGCCTAGCGATCAGATCTGAATTACCCCCAAAGTCTCAGGTTCTGACATTGGGGCTGCTGCAGAGTATAGTGCAAGTAGGATGTAATTGCTCCAACACTGCGTGCATATAACTAGATGTGTATATATATATGCCATATCTGTGGCCGAAGTGCCCTAGCTCTCATCATCATCAGTACTTGTGCCAGCCCAATCCTTGTCTGAAAACATAACAGAGGGCTGAATAACCTCGGTGGCACATGACCCGGGTTTGTAGTAGAGATGAGCGCCTGAAATTTTTCGGGTTTTGTGTTTTGGTTTTGGGTTCGGTTCCGCGGCCGTGTTTTGGGTTCGAACGCGTTTTGGCAAAACCTCACCGAATTATTTTTGTCGGATTCGGGTGTGTTTTGGATTCGGGTGTTTTTTTCCAAAAACACTAAAAAACAGCTTAAATCATAGAATTTGGGGGTCATTTTGATCCCAAAGTATTATTAACCTCAAAAACCATAATTTACACTCATTTTCAGTCTATTCTGAATACCTCACACCTCACAATATTATTTTTAGTCCTAAAATTTGCACCGAGGTCGCTGTGTGAGTAAGATAAGCGACCCTAGTGGCCGACACAAACACCGGGCCCATCTAGGAGTGGCACTGCAGTGTCACGCAGGATGTCCCTTCCAAAAAACCCTCCCCAAACAGCACATGACGCAAAGAAAAAAAGAGGCGCAATGAGGTAGCTGTGTGAGTAAGATTAGCGACCCTAGTGGCCGACACAAACACCGGGCCCATCTAGGAGTGGCACTGCAGTGTCACGCAGGATGGCCCTTCCAAAAAACCCTCCCCAAACAGCACATGACGCAAAGAAAAAAAGAGGCGCAATGAGGTAGCTGTGTGAGTAAGATTAGCGACCCTAGTGGCCGACACAAACACCGGGCCCATCTAGGAGTGGCACTGCAGTGTCACGCAGGATGGCCCTTCCAAAAAACCCTCCCCAAACAGCACATGACGCAAAGAAAAAAAGAGGCGCAATGAGGTAGCTGACTGTGTGAGTAAGATTAGCGACCCTAGTGGCCGACACAAACACCGGGCCCATCTAGGAGTGGCACTGCAGTGTCACGCAGGATGGCCCTTCCAAAAAACCCTCCCCAAACAGCACATGACGCAAAGAAAAAAAGAGGCGCAATGAGGTAGCTGTGTGAGTAAGATTAGCGACCCTAGTGGCCGACACAAACACCGGGCACATCTAGGAGTGGCACTGCAGTGTCACGCAGGATGTCCCTTCCAAAAAACCCTCCCCAAACAGCACATGACGCAAAGAAAAAAAGAGGCGCAATGAGGTAGCTGTGTGAGTAAGATTAGCGACCCTAGTGGCCGACACAAACACCGGGCCCATCTAGGAGTGGCACTGCAGTGTCACGCAGGATGTCCCTTCCAAAAAACCCTCCCCAATCAGCACATGATGCAAAGAAAAAGAAAAGAAAAAAGAGGTGCAAGATGGAATTATCCTTGGGCCCTCCCACCCACCCTTATGTTGTATAAACAAAACAGGACATGCACACTTTAACCAACCCATCATTTCAGTGACAGGGTCTGCCACACGACTGTGACTGATATGACGGGTTGGTTTGGACCCCCCCCAAAAAAGAAGCAATTAATCTCTCCTTGCACAAACTGGCTCTACAGAGGCAAGATGTCCACCTCATCTTCACCCTCCGATATATCACCGTGTACATCCCCCTCCTCACAGATTATCAATTCGTCCCCACTGGAATCCACCATCTCAGCTCCCTGTGTACTTTGTGGAGGCAATTGCTGCTGGTCAATGTCTCCGCGGAGGAATTGATTATAATTCATTTTAATGAACATCATCTTCTCCACATTTTCTGGATGTAACCTCGTACGCCGATTGCTGACAAGGTGAGCGGCGGCACTAAACACTCTTTCGGAGTACACACTTGTGGGAGGGCAACTTAGGTAGAATAAAGCCAGTTTGTGCAAGGGCCTCCAAATTGCCTCTTTTTCCTGCCAGTATAAGTACGGACTGTGTGACGTGCCTACTTGGATGCGGTCACTCATATAATCCTCCACCATTCTATCAATGTTGAGAGAATCATATGCAGTGACAGTAGACGACATGTCCGTAATCGTTGTCAGGTCCTTCAGTCCGGACCAGATGTCAGCATCAGCAGTCGCTCCAGACTGCCCTGCATCACCGCCAGCGGGTGGGCTCGGAATTCTGAGCCTTTTCCTCGCACCCCCAGTTGCGGGAGAATGTGAAGGAGGAGATGTTGACAGGTCGCGTTCCGCTTGACTTGACAATTTTGTCACCAGCAGGTCTTTCAACCCCAGCAGACCTGTGTCTGCCGGAAAGAGAGATCCAAGGTAGGCTTTAAATCTAGGATCGAGCACGGTGGCCAAAATGTAGTGCTCTGATTTCAACAGATTGACCACCCGTGAATCCTTGTTAAGCGAATTAAGGGCTGCATCCACAAGTCCCACATGCCTAGCGGAATCGCTCCCTTTTAGCTCCTTCTTCAATGCCTCCAGCTTCTTCTGCAAAAGCCTGATGAGGGGAATGACCTGACTCAGGCTGGCAGTGTCTGAACTGACTTCACGTGTGGCAAGTTCAAAGGGCATCAGAACCTTGCACAACGTTGAAATCATTCTCCACTGCACTTGAGACAGGTGCATTCCATCTCCTATATCGTGCTCAATTGTATAGGCTTGAATGGCCTTTTGCTGCTCCTCCAACCTCTGAAGCATATAGAGGGTTGAATTCCACCTCGTTACCACTTCTTGCTTCAGATGATGGCAGGGCAGGTTCAGTAGTTTTTGGTGGTGCTCCAGTCTTCTGTACGTGGTGCCTGTACGCCGAAAGTGTCCCGCAATTTTTCTGGCCACCGACAGCATCTCTTGCACGCCCCTGTCGTTTTTAAAAAAATTCTGCACCACCAAATTCAAGGTATGTGCAAAACATGGGACGTGCTGGAATTTGCCCATATTTAATGCACACACAATATTGCTGGCGTTGTCCGATGCCACAAATCCACAGGAGAGTCCAATTGGGGTAAGCCATTCCGCGATGATCTTCCTCAGTTGCCGTAAGAGGTTTTCAGCTGTGTGCGTATTCTGGAAAGCGGTGATACAAAGCGTAGCCTGCCTAGGAAAGAGTTGGCGTTTGCGAGATGCTGCTACTGGTGCCGCCGCTGCTGTTCTTGCGGCGGGAGTCCATACATCTACCCAGTGGGCTGTCACAGTCATATAGTCCTGACCCTGCCCTGCTCCACTTGTCCACATGTCCGTGGTTAAGTGGACATTGGGTACAACTGCATTTTTTAGGAGACTGGTGAGTCTTTTTCTGACGTCCGTGTACATTCTCGGTATCGCCTGCCTAGAGAAGTGGAACCTAGATGGTATTTGGTAACGGGGGCACACTGCCTCAATAAATTGTCTAGTTCCCTGTGAACTAACGGCGGATACCGGACGCACGTCTAACACCAACATAGTTGTCAAGGACTCAGTTATCCGCTTTGCAGTAGGATGACTGCTGTGATATTTCATCTTCCTCGCAAAGGACTGTTGAACAGTCAATTGCTTACTGGAAGTAGTACAAGTGGGCTTACGACTTCCCCTCTGGGATGACCATCGACTCCCAGCGGCAACAACAGCAGCGCCAGCAGCAGTAGGCGTTACACGCAAGGATGCATCGGAGGAATCCCAGGCAGGAGAGGACTCGTCAGACTTGCCAGTGACATGGCCTGCAGGACTATTGGCATTCCTGGGGAAGGAGGAAATTGACACTGAGGGAGTTGGTGGGGTGGTTTGCGTGAGCTTGGTTACAAGAGGAAGGGATTTACTGGTCAGTGGACTGCTTCCGCTGTCACCCAAAGTTTTTGAACTTGTCACTGACTTATTATGAATGCGCTGCAGGTGACGTATAAGGGAGGATGTTCCGAGGTGGTTAACATCCTTACCCCTACTTATTACAGCTTGACAAAGGGAACACACGGCTTGACACCTGTTGTCCGCATTTCTGGTGAAATACCTCCACACCGAAGAGCTGATTTTTTTGGTATTTTCACCTGGCATGTCAACGGCCATATTCCTCCCACGGACAACAGGTGTCTCCCCGGGTGCCTGACTTAAACAAACCACCTCACCATCAGAATCCTCCTGGTCAATTTCCTCCCCAGCGCCAGCAACACCCATATCCTCCTCATCCTGGTGTACTTCAACACTGACATCTTCAATCTGACTATCAGGAACTGGACTGCGGGTGCTCCTTCCAGCACTTGCAGGGGGCGTGCAAATGGTGGAAGGCGCATACTCTTCACGTCCAGTGTTGGGAAGGTCAGGCATCGC
Organism: Pseudophryne corroboree; assembly: GCF_028390025.1. NCBI lineage: Eukaryota > Metazoa > Chordata > Amphibia > Anura > Myobatrachidae > Pseudophryne > Pseudophryne corroboree. The sequence continues at coordinate 348,838,326 of NC_086452.1, read as the reverse complement.
AACCGACACAATTGGACTCTCCTTGTGGATTTGGGATTTCAAAGAACGCACAGTTCTTTGCGGTGCTTTTGCCAGCTTGAGTCTTTTCAGTTTTCTAGCGAGAGGCTGAGTGCTTCCATCCTCATGTGAAGCTGAACCACTAGCCATGAACATAGGCCAGGGCCTCAGCCGTTCCTTGCCACTCCGTGTGGTAAATGGCATATTGGCAAGTTTACGCTTCTCCTCCGACAATTTTATTTTAGGTTTTGGAGTCCTTTTTTTACTGATATTTGGTGTTTTGGTTTTGACATGCTCTGTACTATGCCATTGGGCATCGGCCTTGGCAGACGACGTTGCTGGCATTTCATCGTCTCGGCCATGACTAGTGGCAGCAGCTTCAGCACGAGGTGGAAGTGGATCTTGATCTTTCCCTAATTTTGGAACCTCAACATTTTTGTTCTCCATATTTTAATAGGCACAACTAAAAGGCACCTCAGGTAAACAATGGAGATGGATGGATTGGATACTAGTATACAGTTATGGACGGGCTGCCGAGTGCCGACACAGAGGTAGCCACAGCCGTGAACTACCGCACTGTACTGTGTCTGCTGCTAATATATAGACTGGTTGATAAAGAGATAGTATACTCGTAACTAGTATGTATGTATAAAGAAAGAAAAAAAAACCACGGTTAGGTGGTATATACAATTATGGACGGGCTGCCGAGTGCCGACACAGAGGTAGCCACAGCCGTGAACTACCGCACTGTACTGTGTCTGCTGCTAATATATAGACTGGTTGATAAAGAGATAGTATACTCGTAACTAGTATGTATGTATAAAGAAAGAAAAAAAAACCACAGTTAGGTGGTATATACAATTATGGACGGGCTGCCGAGTGCCGACACAGAGGTAGCCACAGCCGTGAACTACCGCACTGTACTGTGTCTGCTGCTAATATATAGACTGGTTAATAAAGAGATAGTATACTCGTAACTAGTATGTATGTATAAAGAAAGAAAAAAAAACCACGGTTAGGTCACTGGTATATACAATTATGGACGGGCTGCCGAGTGCCGACACAGAGGTAGCCACAGCCGTGAACTACCGCACTGTACTGTGTCTGCTGCTAATATATAGACTGGTTGATAAAGAGATAGTATACTCGTAACTAGTATGTATGTATAAAGAAAGAAAAAAAAACCACGGTTAGGTCACTGGTATATACAATTATGGACGGGCTGCCGAGTGCCGACACAGAGGTAGCCACAGCCGTGAACTACCGCACTGTACTGTGTCTGCTGCTAATATATAGACTGGTTGATAAAGAGATAGTATACTCGTAACTAGTATGTATGTATAAAGAAAGAAAAAAAAACCACGGTTAGGTCACTGGTATATACAATTATGGACGGGCTGCCGAGTGCCGACACAGAGGTAGCCACAGCCGTGAACTACCGCACTGTACTGTGTCTGCTGCTAATATATAGACTGGTTGATAAAGAGATAGTATACTCGTAACTAGTATGTATGTATAAAGAAAGAAAAAAAAACCACGGTTAGGTAACTGGTATATACAATTATGGACGGGCTGCGGAGTGCCGACACAGAGGTAGCCACAGCCGTGAACTACCGCACTGTACTGTGTCTGCTGCTAATATATAGACTGGTTGATAAAGAGATAGTATACTCGTAACTAGTATGTATGTATAAAGAAAGAAAAAAAAACCACGGTTAGGTGGTATATACAATTATGGACGGGCTGCCGAGTGCCGACACAGAGGTAGCCACAGCCGTGAACTACCGCACTGTACTGTGTCTGCTGCTAATATATAGACTGGTTGATAAAGAGATAGTATACTCGTAACTAGTATGTATGTATAAAGAAAGAAAAAAAAACCACGGTTAGGTCACTGGTATATACAATTATGGACGGGCTGCCGAGTGCCGACACAGAGGTAGCCACAGCCGTGAACTACCGCACTGTACTGTGTCTGCTGCTAATATATAGACTGGTTGATAAAGAGATAGTATACTCGTAACTAGTATGTATGTATAAAGAAAGAAAAAAAAACCACGGTTAGGTCACTGGTATATACAATTATGGACGGGCTGCCGAGTGCCGACACAGAGGTAGCCACAGCCGTGAACTACCGCACTGTACTGTGTCTGCTGCTAATATAGACTGGTTGATAAAGAGATAGTATACTACTAATATTATATACTGGTGGTCAGGTCACTGGTCACTAGTCACACTGGCAGTGGCACTCCTGCAGCAAAAGTGTGCACTGTTTAATTTTAATATAATATTATGTACTCCTGGCTCCTGCTATAACCTATAACTGGCACTGCAGTAGTGCTCCCCAGTCTCCCCCACAATTATAAGCTGTGTGAGCTGAGCAGTCAGACAGATATATAATATATATAGATGATGCAGCACACTGGCCTGAGCCTGAGCAGTGCACACAGATATGGTATGTATGTGACTGAGTCACTGTGTGCTGTGTATCGCTTTTTTCAGGCAGAGAACGGATTATAAATAAAAGTGGTGGTCACTGGTCACTATCAGCAAAACTCTGCACTGTACACTACTGAGTACTCCTAATGCTCCCCAAAATTAGTAAATCAAGTGTCTAAACGGAGAGGACGCCAGCCACGTCCTCTCCCTATCAATCTCAATGCACGTGTGAAAATGGCGGCGACGCGCGGCTCCTTATATAGAATCCGAGTCTCGCGATAGAATCCGAGCCTCGCGAGAATCCGACAGCGTCATGATGACGTTCGGGCGCGCTCGGGTTAACCGAGCAAGGCGGGAAGATCCGAGTCGCTCGGACTCGTGAAAAAAAACATGAAGTTCTGGCGGGTTCGGATTCAGAGAAACCGAACCCGCTCATCTCTAGTTTGTAGGTGAGATATCTGCAATAAATGGGGTATTTTGTGTGGATAATGAAGTTCCTGTTTTTCATAGGCAGACTACTAGGGATGGTTTAGCCCAGTAATTCCCAAACTCAGTCCTCAAGAAGCATTAATGGTCCAGGTTTTAAGTAGAGATGAACGGGTTCAATTTTCGGAGAACCGAACCCTACCGGACTTCACGTCACAAGCCCGGATCCAAGACAGGCTCGAGTTTTCCTGCCTGACTCAGAAACCAGAACTAGGCAAAACGTCATCATCCCGCTGTCTGTTTCTCACAGGGTTTGGATTCCATATAAAGAGCTGCGCGATGCCGCCATTTTCACTCCGGCTTTGGAGAGTGTAGAGAGAGGACGTGTCTCCGTCATCAGTGTCTGTGTCTTGTGCTGCATCTGTCCAGTCACAGTGGTTGTGTCCTCTGCTGCCATATGTCCAGTGCTGCTGTATAAGTATCGTCCAGTGGTGCTGTGTAGTGCTGCATCAGTCCAGTGGTGGTGTGTTGTGCTGCATCAGTCCAGTCACAGTGGTGTGTCCTCTGCTGCCATATGTCCAGTGCTGCTGTATAAGTACAGTCCAGTGGTGCTGTGTTGTCCTGCATCAGTCCAGTGGTGGTGTGTTGTGCTGCATCAGTCCAGTCACAGTGCTGCTGTATAAGTGCAGTCCAGTGGTGCTGTGTTGTGCTGCATCAGTCCAGTGGTGGTGTGTTGTGCTGATCAGTCCAGCCACAGTGGTGGTGTCCTCTGCTGCCATATGTACAGTGCTGCTGTGTAAGTCCAGTCCATTGCAGTGGTGCTGTGTTGTCCTGCATCAGTCCAGTGGTGGTGTCCATGTGCTGCTGGCCTGCCGTATATATCCAGTGGTACTGCCATATATGTCCAGTGATCCGGCCGTATATGTCCATTGATACTAACGTATGTGTCTAGCGGTACTGCCGTATAAATCCAGTGATCCTGCCGTATAAGTCCAGTGATCCTGCCGTATAATTACAGTGGTACTGGCGTATAAGTCCAGTCCAGTGATACTGCCGTATATGTCCAGTGATACTGCCGTATATGTCCAGCGATACTGCCGTATATGTCCAGTGATCCTGGCGTATAATTACAGTGATCCTGCCGTATAAGTCCAGTGATCCTGCCGTATAAATACAGTGCTACTGGCGTATAAGTCCAGTCCAGTGATACACCGTATATGTCCAGTGAAACTGCCGTAAATGTCCATTGATACTGCCGTATATGTCCAGCGGTACTGCTGTATAAATCCAGTGATCCTGCCATGTAATTCCAGTGATCCTACTGTATAATTCCAGTGATCCTGCCGTATAAGTCCAGTGATCCTGCTGTATAATTACAGTGGTACTGGTGTATAAGTCCAGTCCAGTGATACTGCCGTATATGTCCAGTGATACTGCCGTATATGTCCAGCGGTACTGCCATATATGTCCAGTGGTACTGGCGTATAATAAAGTGGTACTGGAGTATAAGTCCAGTGATCCTGCCATATATGTCCAGCGGTACTGCTGTATAAAGCCAGTGATCCTGCCGTATAATTCCAGTGGTACTGGCGTATAAATCCAGTGATCCTGACGTATAAGTCCAGTGATCCTGCCGTATAATTCCAGTGGTACTGGCGTATAAATCCAGTGATCCTGCCGTATAATTCCAGTGATCCTGCCGTATAATTCCACATAAATCCATATAATTTCGTATAAATCCAGTCCAGCGGTGCTGCCATATAAGTTCAGTGGTGCTGTCCTGTGCTGTATATTATTTACTCCAAATAAAGGGGTTATTAATATTTAATCCAAATATTTTTCACAGGGCTTGCCCTGTGTGGTGTAGAGGTACGCTCTCCTGTACCGCATATTGTTATATAACTCCAGAAAAATAATGGATAACAAAAATTTGGAGGATAAAATAGGGAAAGATCAAGAACCACTTCCTCCTAGTGCTGAAGCTGCTGCCACTAGTCATGACATAGAAGATGAAATGTCATCAACGTCGTCTGCCAAGGCCGATGCCCAATGTGATAGTTGAGGGCATGTAAAATCCAAAAAGCCAAAGTGCAGTAAAAAGACCCAAAAAATACATTTAAATGGTCTGATGAGAAACGTAAACTTGGCAATATGCCATTTACAACACGGAGTGGCAAGGAACGGCTAAGGCCCTGGCCTATGTTCATGACTAGTGGTTCAGCTTCACATGACGATGGAAGCCCTCATCCTCCCTCTAGTAAAATTATAAGAGTTAAGATGGCAAAACCACAGCAAAGAACTGTGCGTTCTAAGATGGTATCACAAATCCCCAAGGACAGTCCAAGTGTGTCGGCGGTTACGATGTCTGACCTTCCCAACACTGGACGGAAAGAAGTGGCTCCTTCCACCATTTGCATGCCCTCTGCAAGAGCTGGACGGAGCACCCACAGTACAGTTTCTGATATTCAAATTGAAGATGTCACTGTTGAAGTACACCAGGATGAGGATATGGGTGTTGCTGGCGCTGAGGAGGAAGTTGACGAGGAGGATTATGATGGTGATGTGGTTTGTTTAAATCAGGCACCGGGGGAGACACCTGTTACCCGTGGGATGAATAAGCCTATTGTGATGCCTGGGCAAAACACCAAAAAAGCCACCTCTTCGGTGTGGAATTATTTCTCCACAAATCCGGACAACAGGTGTCAAGCGGTGTGTTGCCTCTGTCAATCTGTAATAAGTAGGGGTAAGCACGTTAACCACCTAGGAACACACTCCCTTATACGTCACCTGCAGCACATTCATCAGAAGTCAGTGTCAAGTTGTGAACTTTGGGTAAGAGCGTAAGAAGTCCACTGACACCTAAATACCTTCTTCCTCTTGTACCCAAGCTCCTGCAAGCCACACCACCAACTTCCTCAACGTCAACTTCCTCCTCAGTCAGGAACGTCAGTAGTCCTGCAGGCCATGTCACTGGCAAAAAAATTTTTGTTTGTAAAATCAAACAATTAAGGAGCGCTTATAAAATATTCAAAATTATTATACATATAAAATATATTTATTACACATTAATTTAATGCTCAACAACAATAAAAGAGATGACAGTGAATAGACATAATATTTTAAATATAATTAGCTCTTATAGCTGGATTTTAAAAAGCCAGCGTAGCGGTCCATTTGGAATCTTTTAGCAGGTATTGTCCAAAGTTGGTATACTAGTATACTTTCATTAGGTCCCAAATTAGAAATGGATAGAGATGATGAATAGGAGATGCTCACTCCTTGTTAGTTGGAGTGACTCGCACTCATTTCTGGTGTTTGCGCTGGTTCTCGTCAATAGCAGTGCAGAGAGAGGCCTATACATCCACCTACAATATAGGCAAAGGAGGGGGAATGCAACTGACTCAAGCGCAGTGGAGAATGATTTCCATCTTGTGCAAGGTTCTCCAACCCTTCGAACTTGCCACACGTGAAGTCAGTTCAGACACTGCCAGCTTGAGTGAGGTCATTCCCCTCATCAGGCTTTTACAGAAGCAGCTGGAGAAATTGAAGGAGGAGCTAAGAAGGAGCGATTCCGCAAAGTATGTGGGACTTGTGGATGGAGCCCTTCATTCACTTTGCCAGGATTCAAGGGTGGTCAATCTGTTGAAATCAGAGCACTACATTTTGGCCACCGTGCTCGATCCTAGGTTTAAAGCCTACGTTGTATCTCTCTTTCCGGCAGGCACAAGTCTGCAGAGGTTCAAAAACCTGCTGGTGAGAAAATTGTCAACTCAAACGGAACATGACCCGTCAACAGCTCCTCCTTCACTTTCTCCGGCAACTGGAGCTGCAAGGAAAAGGATAAGATTTCCTAGCCCACCCGCTGGCGGTGATGCAGGGCAGTCAGGAGTGAGTGCTGACATCTGGTCCGGAATGAAGGACCTGCCAATGATTACTGACATGTCTACTGTCACTGCATATGATTCTGTCACCATTGAAAGAATGGTAGACGATTATATGAGTGACAGCATCCAAGTAGGCATGTCAGACAGTTCGTACGTATACTGGCAGAAAAAAGTGGGTATTTAGATGCCCTTGCACAAACTGGCTTTATTTTACCTAAGTTGCCCCCCCTCCAGTGTGTACTCCGAAAGTGTTTAGTGCAGCCGTTAACCTTGTCAGCAATCGGCGTAGGAGGTTATTTCCACAAAATGTTGAGAAGATGATGTTCATCAAAATGAATTATAAATTCCTCCATGAAGACCTTGACCAGCAATTGCCTCCAGAAAGTACACAGGAACCTGTGATGGTGGATTCCAGTGGGGACGAATTAATACTCTGTGAGGAAGAGGATGTACACAGTGAAAGGGGTGAGGAATCAGAGGATGAGGTTGACATATTGCCTCTGTAGAGCCAGTTTGTGCCAGGAATGATTGATTGCTTCTTTTTGGTGGGGGCCCAAACAAACCGGTCATTTCAGCTACAGTCGTGTGGCAGACCCTGTCGCTGAAATGATTGGTTTGTTAAAGTGTGCATGTCCTGTTTATACAACATAAGGGTGGGTGGGAGGTCCCAAGGACAATTCCATCTTGCACCTCTTTTTCCTCTTTGTATCATGATCTGTTTGGGGCCTAGTTTTTTTTTAAGTGCCATCCAGTCTGTAACTGCAGTGCCACTCCTAGATGGGCCAGGTGTTTGTGCCGCACACTTGTGTTGCATAGCTTAGTCATACAGCCACCTCGGTGCAACATTTTGGCCTAAAAACAATAGTGTGAGGTGTTCAGAATAGACTGGAAATGAGTGGAAATGAATGTTATTGAGGTTAATAATACCGTAGGAGCAAAATCACCCCCAAATTCTGTGATTTTAGCTGTTTTTATGTTTTTTTCTAAAATCATCCAGATCCAAAACCAAAACTCGAAAGGGTGGCTTTGGCAAAACCAAAACACGAGCGGGGAATTAGAACCAAAACCAAAACACAAAACGTGCCCGCCGCACATCTCTAGTTTTAAGTATATCCATGGCTCAGCACAGATGGATAAATCATATTGAATGAGGTACTAATTAAGACACCTCTGGCCAAGCATGGATATACTTAAAACCTGAACAGTTAGGGCGGGATGTATTAACATACATCGCCGCCCCTCGCAGCGATGTTGATCGCATATGTACTAACATATGCGATCAACATCGCAATGCGGTGACAGGGCCCCCCCGCGATACCTGTAAGGTGGTGTGCGGGGGGTCTCCGTCACCTCCCTAGGCTCTCCATTTCCTCAGTTTCCAGGAACAAGGCAGCAGGCTGTCCCCGGCACCTCCTCGTCCCCCCTGCACCCGGAAGGACCTCCGACTGCGTTGCTAGGGGGAGGAGGAGATTACCTTCCGGAACCAGGGCTGCCTGGAGGAAGGTATGCTGGGGAGGGGAGGGGGATTGAGGGGAGTCAGCGTCTGCGTCGACAGGTTGCGGTGTCCGGCGATAAGAAGCCCATAGGCTTCTATAGGGTATCGCCATCCAGAGAAAAACCGGCGGCGGGGTCTTAGTACATTTGAAAATGTGGTAAAACCCCTGAAAACAGGTGGTTTTGCTGCATTTTTCCCTTAGTATATCCCACCCTTAGTGCTTCTTGAGGACTGAGTTTGAGAACTACTGGCTTAGCCTACAAAAGTTGAGGTGGTGGATCTACTGCTAATTTACAGTCTAGCTGTACAATCTAGCCGATTGTACTTTAATTTTTTTTACTTATGTTTATCATGTATGACATTAGTGTTCTACATTTTCTGTAATGTCATTCATTTTGCACAGGAGGCGCAGCTTGGCTGGAAAGCATTGTTATGCAGTAGCAACAGGTAGAGCAAGAGGCAGATGTGGATCGCTCCCCCATTGGAGGGGCAGGTTGTGGGAACCTGGGCACTTTCCTTGAGGTAAGACCCAAGTAGCACAGTAGCACTACACCAATTAAGGGTTAATATATTGGTGTTGCTGATGGTCTGTGCTTTCTTATCCACCCATTTTACTATTCATTCATTTAATAAAAGCAGTGACCTTAAACAGACAATCTTGTAAATCAGTGTACTACTTCAGTTAGGTTAAGTTGGTTGGTGGATGGTGTTATTATGCCTAATTGAAGCCACTTAAAATACTTCTGAAAACATACAAATTTCTGTTGCTGCACAACACTGCGTAGTCCGCATTGACACACACTCAATAAACACTGCCTAAGTGAGAACGCCCAGTAAAATCTCTTCAATTGCATGTGGAGATGTGACAGCATTGCATATGATTCTTCATTGGCCGTACTTGCATACACTTGGTGCATAGTACAAAATCACACAACAAATGCTCTGCAAACCAGTGAACTGTGCATTCGCCCCATCGTGTACATGAAATACTGTAGGTGCATTTGTGTTTACTGTATTTTTAACTTTACTCATTCCAACCTGCCCATATTCTGTATCTTCTGTCAGGACCCATACTCACCAATCTCCTTGGCTAAAGCTAATCCCTGTGGATAAGAAATTGGTGCCAACTTCTTTTCTTTAAGCTTCTCAATAGTTTCCTTGTCATCGCGCAGATCCAGCTTGGTACCAACAAGAATTATTGGGGTGCTGGGGCAATGGTGTCTCACTTCTGGGAACCACTGGAAGGAATTAAAAAGTGACATTAGATACAGTATGTAGATGTGAATGTGATGCTATAAGCACATTACTGGAAGACTGCAGAATAGGGGAAAGCTCTTCCGGGGCACTTGAAAAAGTAGACAACCCTCTGTCACATCTCTATCCATCCATGTAGGCAGTGTGGGGGCATGATTCACTGTGAATTGCATCATCAAGACCCCACTTCTTATAGCAAAATACCGTAAATTGCAGCATTACATCAGAAAGTGGGGGTGCAGAGACACATGGGGCAATTCAGACTGCATCGTTGCAGCGGCAGCGATTGCAGTCTGAATTACTATGTGAAGGGCGCACTGCGCATGTGCAGCCTGTGAGATGCGAAAGCATTTCATTGGTGCGATCGCCTCAGCTTGCGGGGCGTGGGGCGGGAGGGGCGTGCCAATGGCGTTAGGACGCTGTTGGCGAGGCATGTCCAGACTGTTGGTAGGGCAGGCCGTGGCGGCTGCGTGACATCACACGCAGCCGCTGCAACCCGGGACGCGGCAGTTAAACTCCTGCCAGCGCGCAGGAGCTGCGCTGGCAGGGAGCTTCTTGTCAGGTACAAAAGCATTGCCGCCGTGCAATGCTTTTGTACCTGTGCGGGGGAGGGGGGAGGGGGAATAGGGCCTGACATGCGGCGCGGACTAGCCCTGTGCTGGGCGACTCCTCGCATGTTAGAGAAACTCATCGTAGATGTGCTAAATTTGCTAGCACATCTACGATCAGATCTGAATTACCCCCACAGTTTGCACAGTGATGCCCATACCCCTACACCTGCATCACCCCCTCCCTACAAGTCCTAGAGCATAGAAAAAAAAAGTATTTAAGCACTGTATGTACAAAGTCTCCTTTGTGATTTAGATGGTGCTCAAACACTACATAAGGGGTAAAAGTGCTGGATAAGTCATTTTTATTTAGATATTTCTATTAACTGAAAGTAGAATACAGCATCATTTGTTTAATCAATTTATTGCTTTTATGGCCGCATGCCCAGCAACAGTATCAGAGAGCAAAGTGGCACGGCAGCTGCTTTTCAACGCTTGCTTTCTTTTGTGCAATTAAGACAGCACAAGCAAATTACCACAAATGTAATTGTGTCCTGAGTATACAGTACCAGTCAAAGTTTGGACACACTTTCTCATTCAAATGAATAAGAAAGTGTGTCCAAACTTTTGACTGGCACTGTGTGTATATTTTTCAATTACAGTTATTTACAGAACAAGAAACAATAGTGTAGATTTTGCTTTTATTTCACTTTTTAACCCAATGAAACATTGGTAATTCACAGGAGAGTCCAATAACTTTTTATCAGCAACTAATGTATAATGTGAAGCCTGTTTACCCCTGCCATACATATGCATGTCATCAGTAGATCAGTGTTTCAACCATGGTCCTCAATGCATACTAAGGGGTATATTTACTAAAGTGCAGGTTTTCATAAGTGAAGCCCATAGCAATCAATCAGATTCTACTTATCATTTCTAGCACCTTCTAGAAGATAATAGCTAGAGTCTGATTAGTTCCACTTATGAAAACCCGCACTTTAGTAAATATACCCCCAACATTCCAGATTTTAGGGATATCCATGCTCAACCACAGATGGTTTAATAAAAAAAAAACTGTGGTTCTAAATAAATCACCTCTGCTCAAGTATGGCTATCCTTAAAACCTGGATTGATAGTGTGCCTTGAGGTCCATTGCTGGGATCCCCAGCAGTAGACAATTTACAGTACCTAATCCTTGGTGACACCACAGCACAGCATTTACAGTATAAGTGGCTCGTACAGATAATAATCATAGCTTGGAAAGCAATGTCACAAGTAGATCATTACTTATACTGTCTTCCCTGTAGGGAGGGATGAGAAATTACTATTTGCGACTTCATTGCGAAAGGCAACGTTCTGTATTGAATGACTAAGAGCTGTAATAATGGTATTGTTGTAAAGCTGATTACAGGTTTAACAGTCCTCAAACACCTGGCCAAGAAAAGATCAGTGACAAACTGACAACAAAAAAAGACATCATTAACTAACATGACATAAGAATATGTAACCCATACCTCCCAACATGACCCTCTCCAGGAGGGACACAATGCTCTGTTTCTGGACTTTTTTCTTAATTTATGATTGCCAGCACCTGTTTTGAACAGGTAAATGAATAAAGAAATGTGTTTCAGCACAGGTGATGGCAATTATAAATTAAGAGGGAAGTCCAGGAGCAGAGCATTCTGTCCCTCCTGGAGAGGGACATGTTGGGAGGTATGTGTAACCCACAGCAATCAGTCAAACGTTACCTTTTATTATTCTATACAGTATTTACAGCCATAGCCAGATTAAGGTGGGGGATATTGTACCCCAGGCCCCCTTCTGTCAGGGGGCCCCCTGGCCAAAGCACATTGACATCACTAGCTTTCCCTTGTGTACAGCAGAACTAGGCAGCCAGAATGTGAGAAGGTCAGTATGCAGTGCCGGCAAAGATACCGGAATAACAGGTTTCAGTGGCGGATTCAGGGGGGTCACCCAGGCACGTGCCCCCCCTGTCGTCCTGATCAGGCTGCCCTGACTGACAGCGACCACAGCGGGTACAGGCAGCGGCGGGACCCGGCCACAGTAGTCCGGGCTGAGGGGAAGTAGAAGCAGTGCCCCCAAATCACGGCCGCCGCCACGCTACTCCGCTCCAACCAGCCCTGCTTCCTGGTGACGCTATATTCACAATACAGTAGCTGCATGGGCTGTGGGGACCGCATGCAACCTGCAGTCCCCACAGCCCATGCAGCTACTGTATTATGAATATAGCGTGTCACCAGGAAGCAGGGCTGGCCGGAGCAGAGTAGCGTGGCGGCGGCCGTGATTTGGGGACATTACTCATACTTCCCCTCAGCCCGGACTACTGTGGCCGGGTCCCGCCGCTGCCTGATCATGGCGATGCCCTTGTGTGTGCGGGCGCTGCGCCTCTCCGGGGCCGCCCGGCTCCTACTCTCTCCCCGCGTACAGAATCTCCACACCAGCCCTGCTCTGGCATCCAAGGCGCCAGTGTCCACCGCAACGGGTCACGACGACCAAGAGGGTGATATGACTAACTCCAATACCAGGGTAAGTCCCCCCTTATATACCTATAGTGTCATTGCCCATATGTGCTGTATGTCATACCCCCTATATCCTATAAACTGTGCCATGTGTACTGAGGTGACACCCCCTGTATACCTGTCCATACTATTCCTATATACCGTGTGCCCTGAATGAGGTGATGCCCCCTATGTACGCACTCACTCCATCCCCTACCAGACCTGTCCCTGCACTCTCAACCTGTCCCCTACCAGACCTGTCCCTGCACACACACCCTGTCCTCTACCAGGCCTGGCTACGCACACTCATTCCGTCCCCTACCAGACCTGTCCCCCACACTCATCCTGTCCCCTACCAGACCTGTCCCTGCACACTCACCCTGTCCCTTACCAGACCTGTCCCCGCACACTCAGCCTGTCCCCTACCAGACCTGTCCTTGTACACTCACCCTGTCCCCTACCAGGCCTGTCCATGCACACTCAACCTATCCCCACACACTCACCCTGTCCCCTACCAGACCTGTCCCTGCACACTCACCCTGTCCCCTATCAGTCCTGTCCTGTACACTCACCCTGTCCCTCACCAGACCTGTCCCCCACCATACCTGTCATTGTATACTCACCCTGTCACCCACCACACCTGTACTCCATGCCCACAGCGTGATAAAAATGAGGTTGTGGCTCGTTGGTATGGCACTGTGACGCCACAACCCTTGTTATGAGACAACACTCACCTTCCCAGGAGCATGCACAAAAGTCCCCCCATCCTACCTTCCCCTATCATGGTCCCCTGTCATTTTGTTCTGGATCCACCCCTGCCAGGTTTCATGACTTAAATGGAGCTTCCTGAGGAGGAGAGATTGAAGGGAATAGAGAGCTGTAAATAACCCAGGGATCACAGCTTTGCCTTCTCTTCTGTGTTGAAATACCTTTCTTATTAATTAAATAGTTCAACACAGATGACACCAATCATATATTAAGAGGGAAGTCCAGGAGTAGAGCATTTTGTCCCTCTTGGAATGGGTCATGTTGGAAGGTATGCCCAATATAATATACCCTCTTCTGACCCTGGGTCTTAAGTGCCCCGGGCCCCACAAAGGTTTAATCAGGCCCTGCTTACAGCTACTGTACTTGTATTATTTGCACATGATACAAAAAAATTAACATTTATCTTTTAGCTGAGAATACAAGATCTCAATCAATCTCTAGTTAGAATGTTTAAATAAGGGAAAATTATTATCACTATATAGTTTTAATATGCAACCGAGTCAGACTTAGCAGATTTGTCAGGTGATCATCTACCTTGAGCACATATGGCCATGGTGAATGGTTACCATGCACGTTGTTGGCATATAATCTCTGCCTCAGATTTTATAATTGCTTATAATAAGCAACAGTATCCAAACTTCCTATTGTACTACAGGTATCATGGGCTATAAATTATGTGACTATATAATATATGTTGGCAGCATAATTATATTGTGCAGGTTAATTAAGTTTTCTAATCAGGGTCATAGGTCATATATTCATTTTGTTCCATATACTGTGCATTATGCTATAAGCAGAAAATTAATGACAGTATGTACTTTTTAATGTATGTATTTCTCTAATTAAGTGACAGTATGTACTTTTTAATGTACATATTTCTCTAAAAAATTGACAGTATGTACTTTTTTAATGTAGATATTTCTCCAAGAAAGTGACAGTATGTACTTTTTAATGTACGTATTTCTATAAGATAGGGACTGTATGTACTTTCTAATGTACGTATTTCTCTAAGAAAGGGACAGTATGTACTTTTTAATGTACATATTTCTCTAAAAAAGTGAAAGTATGTACTTTTTTAATGTAGATATTTCTCTAAGAAAGTGACGGTATGGAGAGCGAAATGACAGCATAGGAATGGAGAGAGTTAAACCTCCTGTGAGGGGTGGACCTAACTGTGATGAAAAGTACAGCCAATGTTAGAGAGGGGAGGGATCAGTATATATAGGGTTGTATAGCCTAGCTTGGTCTCTCTTGCTGCTGGTTTGCCTTCTGGTGAGTGTGACTGATTTGCACTTGCACTAGTTTTGTTTAGCTAGCTGATTAGAGATTCAATTTCCACTTTTACTGTTCGCAGTATTCACTGTTATAACAGTACTGAGCCTTTCACCCTCCTCTCTCATCCCCCCCCCACATAATATTTTTTGGATTATGGCCGCCTCTCGCCCCCTCCGCTCTGCCGGGACCCCAGCGCGTTACCGCTCTGCTGGCTGGGATGCTGGGTTTGCGGATGGGCCTGCGGGCTCACCTGGCCGTTCCCCGTCCCCCGGCGCGGGTGCCCACGCGGCGGTGGCTGGGCGGACCCGGTCTTCCCTGCCCCTGGCTTCTGGTCCGGTGCTTACCTCCGGCCGCGGGCAGCAGGGGGGGGGGGGGCGGCAACACGGGGGAGCCGTCCAGAGGTGGCCGGGCATCGGCCTTCACCTTCACTTCTTGAGGGTAAGGCGCCGTTGCCGAGAGCATGCACCCTCGGGCGCGCGCGTGCGCGCCAGAGCGGGCGGCCTCCGTGTGCTCCCATAACATCTTCCCACCCGTCCCCCTTACCAAGGCCGCGGAGTGATGCCGGGCGGGGGGGCCGGGGTGGACGAAGAGCGGCGGCGGTTCGGACGAGGCCTGTCGCGGGGCCTTGTCCGGCGGTCCCTGTTTGTGGGCCAGACACTGAGAGGACGTGGCGGGTAGCGGCGGGACGTGCGCACGAGGTGCGTGCACGCACGCGCGCTCAGCCAGTGGCGCTGTTTGCGCACGTGTGCACGCAGCAGCGCCTCCATTATCAGCGTCTCCCCTACTGCCTCCCTTACAGCCGGAGTCCGGCGGGGAACGGTAGCGCGGGGGGGGGGGGTGGGCGACATAGGATAGGGAGCACAAGCATGGAGCCCCACAGAGGTGCCTTCCCGGCAGACGGGGAGAGCTCCGACCTGCGGGGGGAGGGCGAGTGCGGGGGGGCAGGTGGCAGGCGCAGCAG
The DNA here is from genome assembly GCF_028390025.1 of Pseudophryne corroboree. NCBI lineage: Eukaryota > Metazoa > Chordata > Amphibia > Anura > Myobatrachidae > Pseudophryne > Pseudophryne corroboree. The sequence continues at coordinate 348,822,760 of NC_086452.1, read as the reverse complement.
CAGTAGGGAGGGCCGGCAGGTGCGGGTTAGGCAAGATGACTGGTGGGGGACCATGCCAATGGTGACCAGGGGGGCCAGCGGCTCACCAGTGAGACGGGCGGGGCTTGGGTCGTCGGATCCCTTGTCAGCGACTGCCGGCCGGCGGGTCAGGAGAGGTGCGCCGGCTTCGGCGGGGGCTCCCGCTGGGGCCGGAAACGATTTTTGGGGAAGTCAGGAGGCTTCCGGTGAGTTGGCGTCGGCCCTGGCGACGGTGGCGGCGGCATTGGGCCCATTGGCGTCCCCGGGGGCAGCAAGGCATTCCGGCGCGCGCGCTGAAGCGGGGGCGTCCGGTACACAGCAAGGGTCAGCGGCTCAGCAAATAGCGCGCGCTTGCCGTGACCTAGGGGCGGCCGCGGCGCAGTTGGGACACCGTCCGGTACGGACGGAGAGCGGTCGCGAGGTGGGGACGTCTTTGCCCCGGAGTGCTAGGCAGGCCCCGGGAGTGGCTTCCGGGTCCCGTGCTTTGTTTTCTTTTTCAGGAGATCGCGGAGTGGTGGAGCTGGACGCGAGCGATGAGGAGGATTGCAAAGTTTCCACACCGGAAGACGCCCTGTCCGAGCAGTCGTCAGCGTCAGGTGAGCTTGACCAGCCGGCGTCGGGGTCCAGCATGCGCTCCAGTTCTCTCAGTTCCTCCTCTTCTTCATCCCTGTACGCTAAGAGGGCGGCGGGACAGCAGGAGAGGCGGAAGAGACGCAAGCGGCTTAGCGAGGACGCTCGCAGGGCCAAGAAACGCCGCAATTTGCCTGGGGTAGTCCACTGTGATTATACGGCAGTTTTAAGGGGGTTGCGGGATAGCTGCCATAGGAAGATCTGCAGGGGCGACTATGTGGATATGTTCGTGCTGACTAAGGACGCGAAGAAGAAGTATAAGGCAGCTACGGCTAAGAAAGGCATCGGAGCTGAAGCTTTCCGAACTTTCGACAACTGGCTTGCCGGTTTTTGCGTCTTTGCGGCGTGTTATCTGGAAGATAGGCCTGACGAACATATGAACGTCATACGATACCTGCACTTGATACACGATATGCAGCGCACATCGGCAGGTCTCGAATGGCGGATGTATGATGAGAAGTTCCGAGAGAAGCAGGACTGCTTACAGATTATTGACTTCGGTTGCAAGGACGTGGAGGTCTGGCTCCAGGTCACCCGGGCTTCTCAAACCGCAAAGGAGCCCCGGAATACGGCGGCGGACGGGCTACACGCGGGGTCGTCCGCTCAGGGGAGTAACGCGGAAGGGGGACAGGGTAAGAAAGGTAGGTTGGCTGTCCACGGAGGGGGGCAGGCCGCCGCGAAGGGGAAGTGCTTCGCGTTTAATAATGCGACCTGTTCCTTCGGCAAGCAGTGTCGGTTTCGACATTCGTGCTTGCAGTGTGGTGGCTTCCACCTGGCATCCAACTGTTTTAAGGGAAATCGGCAAGGCGCGAGGGGAAAGCAAAGCTACGCAAGACCCGGCGCGAGCGGGATCGCTCCGCAGGGCCCCAACGCCAATTAATTTGGACGCCATGTCCAAATGGTTGGATTGGTATCCGAATAGTACAGACGCCCAGTTTTTGTTTCAGGGTTTTAAGTTTGGCTTCCGCTTGCCTGTTGCGGGCGAAGTCTATGTTAAGGCTCTCCGGAATCTGCAGTCCACTCGCGCCTTGCTGTCCATTTTGCGCGAGAAAGTGGATAAAGAGGTGCGCATGGGTAGGATGGAGGGCCCGTTCAGCTCGCCCCCTGTGGATGACTTGGTCATTTCCCCAGTGGGGGTAGTCCCCAAGAAGACTCCGGGTGCCTTTCGGCTCATTCAACATCTTTCTTACCCGTCCGGGTTGTCGGTCAACGACGCGATACCGCCCTCACACTGCTCGGTGGTGTACCAGTCGTTTGACGAGGCGCTGGAGTTGGTTCGTAGTTACGGCCCGGGAGCTCTGATGGCTAAGATCGATGTTGAGTCCGCGTTTCGGTTGCTCCCATTGCATCCGGACTCATTCCGTTTCATGGGTTTTCGGATAGGAGCGGAATATTTCATTGACAAATGTTTGCCGAAGGGATGTTCCGTTTCCTGCTCGTTTTTTTAAAGGTTTAGCACATTCTTGCATTGGTGCGTGGAGTCTTCTTCAGGGGGTCATGGGGTCGCGCATTACCTCGATGATTTCCTCTGTGTGGGACCGGCGAATTCGCCACGCTGCAGCGACTTGCTGTTCAGCATCCGAGCATTGTTTTATCATTTTGGCGTTCCTGTGGCCGAGGATAAAACAGAGGGGCCGGTTTCCTGTTTGTCGTTCTTGGGGATTGAAATCGACACGTGTCAGGCTCGTGTCGCCTTCCTCATGCCAAGGTCGCGAAGCTCCGCGAGGTTATTTGCCAGTTCGTGTTGTCAAGCAAAGTCACGCTGAGACAGGAGCAGTCCTTGCTGGGCCTTTTGAACTTTGCTTGCCGGGTGATCACGATGGGCAGGGTTTTCTGCCGTAAACTGGAAAGGGCGACGGCGGGGTGTGCCAGAACGCATCATTTCATTCGTTTATCCTCCGAGATTAAGAGGGATTTGGCCGTCTGAGCCTCGTTCCTGGAGGACTTTAATGGGGTGCGTATCTGGCTGGCCCCAACGACCGACAATGCTAGGTTACAGCTGTTTACCGACGCGGCGGGTTCCTCTGGGTTCGGTTGTTACCTAGAGGGATCTTGGTGCGTGGCCTCGTGGCCTGAGAAATGGCATCGCGAAGGTTTCACTAAGGACCTTTTGCTGCTGGAGCTTTTCCCCATTATGGTGGCACTGGAGGTTTGGGCGAACGGAATTGCCGACGCGTTGTCCCGCGGTCAGTGGGAGAGATTTCGTTTGTTGGCGCCCGAGGCCGATGAGCGTGGGTTTCAATGTCCCCGTTATGTCTGGCAGGTGATCGGACCGAACTGGAGGGTCTAGCGATGCGGTCAGTGGCTCCGAACACGCTCAAGGTTTACGGGCAAGCTTGGAGCGAGTGGGAAGAGTTTGTCCGAGGACGTAGTCATGAAGGTAAGAGCGGGCATTGGATGATGCTTTCTTTTATTTGGCAGCTTTTTGTCACGGGTAGGTCCAGAGCGGTGGTGTCCCGGTACTTAGCTGGGATTTCGTTTTTTAGTAAAATCAAGGGTGTCCCTGACGTGACAAAGAGCGGACTTCTGGTTAAGGCGATGAAAGGGTGGGCGCGCGTGGAGCCAACGCCGCCGGATAGGCGACGGCCCATCGATGCGGCCTTGCTACCGGCTGTCATCGATGCGGTTGGCGGTGTCGCGTCGTCAAATTTTTAATCGCTTTTGTTTCAGTTGGCGTTCTCCATGGCCTACCACGGAGCCTTTCGGGTTTCAGAGCTTGTAGCGCCATCTAAGCGGGCAGGCTCGCGCATGCTTCTGGATGACGTGGTGGTGGGTGAGAGGTCCTTGCTGTGCAGATTGCGTCGCTCTAAGACAGACCAAGTGGGTAGAGGGCGATGGGTCACTTTGGTTCCGTCTCTGGAGGAGAGCGTTTGCCCGGTGAGGTTGGCATCGAAATATGCAGCGGTTCGGCCCGGTGTGCAGGGGTCGTGGTTGCTGCATTATGACTGTTATCCTTTAACGAAATATCAGTTTCGTTGGATGCTGAGTCGCTGTCTGACGAGCATGGGCCTTTCACCCGCTGCTTTCGGTACGCATTCCTTCCATATCGGGGCGGCGACGTCGGCTGCGTCGGCGGGGTTTTCCGTTGTGGAGATCCAGGCGGTGGGGCGATGGAAGTCGCCAAGTTACAGACGATATATTCGCCCGGTTCCATGAGTTTTTTGTTTGACTAACAGTTCAGTTTATTAGTCGTTGTATAAGTTCATGTTGTACGGTTAAGTACGTCCTTGTGCAGTGGTGTCTGTTTGTCTTCCCTGTTCATCCTACTCAGGGATTAGCTACTCGCCGCTGTTGGCAGCGGGGGTCTGGAGTTCTTTTGCGATTTTTTGCCTGACTTGACGGACTGAATTCCAATCTACAATTCGGCTGATCAGTACAAATCAAAGTCCCTCAGCAGGTTTTTACGCTTTCACCTCCAGCTGAGTTCTTACATGTTTTTCCCATTTTAAACCCCCCCCCCTTTTTATTTTCTTTATTTTATTTTGATCTTTCCCGTTGTGTGTTTATGTTATGCTTCGATTGGCTGGAAGCTTGTTTAGATCGGCTAGGCCGTGACTGTTGCAAGACACAGAAACACCCCTTTTTTCTTTTGGCAGATCCTTCAGGTTAAATGCGTGCAATAAACTCCTGTTAGGATACTTATTAACTGATTTTTACTCCTTTCCTTCTCTTCAGGTTGGGTAGAAGACGATTTGGCAGTCTGGGTAGTTGGCCACTCTTATGTTTACTGGGCAGCCAGGTTTTTGGCCTCGGATGGGGTGCAGTTTTTTCCTTGGGCTCATGGCGTTCGTTGGCTTGGTTGGCGGGGGATGATGTGGCAAGATCTGAAGAGTATATTGGTCAGTCAGGTCAGCGAGCATGGAGTCCCTAGGGTGCTGGTTGTCCATTTGGGTGGCAACGATCTGGGGAAGAGGACATCTTTGGAGCTGCGATGGGCCATGATGGAGGATCTGGCCAGTGTGGCTGCAGCGTGGCCCAATTGTGTTTTGGTGTTCTCTATGATGGTGCCAAGGTTGCGTTGGCGAGGAGTGGCGGACGGTCGCCCAATTGATGAGGCCAGGCAAAAGGTGAATGCGGCGGTGGCGAAGTGGGTTTTGGCCCACGGAGGGAAAGTGGTTCGCCACCCTAGGATTCGGTTTCGTGACAGTCACCTTTTTCGGCCTGATGGTGTGCATCTGTCCAAGGAAGGGATGCTGTTTTTCCTGGAGGATCTGTTTCTGGTGTTGCAGGAGTTAGGTTGAGGGTATGGTGGCGGTGCGAAGACTCTGGGGAAGAGTCTTTCGCTGTTGGCGGAAAAGAACGGCAGGTTGTAGTTTGACTTGTTAGTCACAGTTGTTTACAGTATTGGTGTGGTTTAGGTGCACTCACCTCCATTGACTTTTAAGGCCGCTAGATCACCCATCAGGGGGCAGCGTCATCACCCATCAGGGTGGGCAGTCAGCGTGGAGGTCTGAGTCGGGCACCTATTACCTATGTATGGTTTGTGGTAAAGTAGGATCGTTTGGGTTTTAATGTTTTTTGAGGTTATCGTCAGTTGAATATAGCCGTTCTTTTTTCTGCCACCATATGCCGGCTGAATCGGCATGTTAACTTAAATTTTACTTTACAGGATTTTTCTAATGGTTAGGGTACAATAAATAGCTAACAATTTTCTGCCAAATTCAAGTCTCCGTGTCATTATTTCTTGGTATTAAAGGTATTGAATGCTTTACTTTTGAATAAAGGTCCACACATTATCATTAGGAGGTTTAGTACTTTTTAATGTACACATTTCTCTAAGAAAGGGACAGTATGTACTTCTTAATGTACATATATCTCTAATACCCCTTTTCCACCATCCAGCATACAACACGGGTTATTGCACATAAACGCACATAACCCATGTTGCTGGCCGATGTAAAAGGGCTGAGTTGGAATAATCCGTTGATTGACCCAGTATTCCAACTCGGGTAGCTTGCAGGGTTGAACATGGGTTTAACCCGGTAAGCTGTGCAGTGTAAATGGGAGCAACACGGCTCCCGTTCACACTGTATGGGAGGGCGACGCTGGGAGATCATGTGATCTCCGAGCGCCGCCCCCACTGCGTCACCGTCAACGTCACCAAACCGGCAATATGCCGGGTTGGAGACGGCAGATGGAAAGGGTGCTGACGCGGGTCACAGCCGGGTAGCACCCGTGTCAGGCTCCCGGCTGTGACCCGCGTAATTAGATGGAAAAGGGGTATTAGAAAGGGACAGCATGTACTTTTTAATGTACGCATTTCTCTAAAAAAGGGACAGTATGTACTTTCTAATGTACGCATTTCTCTAAAAAAGGGACAGTATGTACTTCTTAATGTACATATTTCTCTAAGAAAGGGACAGTATGTAGTTTTTAATGTACCTATTTCTCTAAGAAAGTGACAGTATGTACTTCTTAATGTACATACTTCTCTGGAAAAAAAAGTCAACTGAATCCCATTGAAAAAAAAAATCAAGGTCATGGTTGTTGAAAAATCGAGACAGAGGTCAGGAATGTTTGTTTTATTCATTTGTTATGTGGATAGCAGTTCTCACCTTGGCTCGGACATTTTCGTAAGAAGCTGGGCTCACCAAAGAAAAGCAAATAAGGAAAACATCCTGAGAAGGGTAAAAGAGAGAGACGTTATAATCAAAAGTCAATGTGACAATTCTATACTGTAAACAAGCAGAAACTAAACATCTCTTGTTCTTATAGGACCATAGACCACAATACCAGGATTGCAGTGTTCAAGCCTGCAGGTTCTTTGTCTAATACACAGATCCTTGTCATCTGCTTGCCATGCACTCACTAACTAGGGTATTCAATTATCCGCAAATTCGCAGCCGTTTTTCGACCTATTTAATTCCAAATGGGTTTCACACGAAAATTCTTGCAGTGAAAAGTGCAGGTGAAAATGGGGAAATCATCCTGTACCCCAAAAAATGCTAAACTAACATAGGAAAATAGAAGAGAAGTGTATTAGAGATCACATTAGAGAGTTTTTGGGGACTTAAATTGTGTGAAATGGCTGTTGTATGCATTTTTTAAAAAATGCAAAAAAATGATAGAAAGCAAGTTTTTTTGAGCAAAATAAATGCTCTCATTAAATTTGGGGTACATGAAAATGGGTATAAGTATATATTTGGGTCATTTTAGGGTACTTTAAAAAAAAAAGTGGAAACAGACCGAATACTCCCATCTGCAAGCCTAAAAACATCTGTCCCACTCATAAAGCACCCCAAGATACCTGTCCCATACCTTGAACCCCAATTTCCATCACTTTGTACTTTTTCACCCCAAAAATGACATGTCATTATTGGCCAATTAAAAATAATTAAAAACTTCAACGTGCCTAATTAGTCATTAAGGGGGGTGTCCCAGGAGTTCTGGACCATATCCAAACATTTTTACCTTAAAATAGTGACTTTTTCCAACTTTTCACCTGCTTCAGAGTAGGTGAAGTGAAATTAGTGAAAAAATTATCACCGATAAATTTTCACGGAAAATTGAATAGGCTGTAATTGCGTTTCGCGGGAAAAGTCCGGTTTTTCGCGCGAAAACCGGACTTTTCACCTGAAAAGTTCATTATCGCTGCTAATTGAATATACCCCATAGTGTTTTATGGTCTTTGACTTCAATGTGTGTGTGCTGCATAGAGATGTGCAACTCGGCTCTTTTCAGTGAGCGGCTCTGAGCAGTTCAGCTCATGGAAAAGAGCCGGTTCTTTTGAATGGCTCACGGCTCACTGGCTCACAGGCAGGAAGTGGAACAGAGCAGGCGCAGTGAGCGGCGGTCCTACTCAGCGTGCTCGGGAACGATGATCTCTGGAATCGACGCGTTTCGCCTGCGGGAGGCTTTGTCAGGAATGCAGAGTGATCGCTCCGTCTACCCCTCATCAGTTATATAGGATGTCCAGCTGTACCTTCCTTTTCCTGTATGCGTTCCAAGTGCGTTCCAAACCAGGTCTTCCTCTTCCTGTATGCATTCCAAGTGCGTTCCACTATATAATACACTTCCTGATCCACACGGATATACTCCTACTTTCTTTTTAATCATTCAGTTTATGCAATCTCAAACAATACAAAAACCACCACCACAAATAACAACATACAACAGTGCTCCTAATACTATAAAGGCTATCAACCCAAGCTAATATTCATCACTACAGTACGGTATTTAAAGTATAATATATAAAAAAGGGCAGTATTCAAAAGTACAGTATTTTGAAAATACAGTATTTAAAAAGGGGGGAAGTGTTGTCTATCCACACAAAAAGGGTACTAGACTATGAGCAAATTATTCTATATGCATCATTCATTTATTCATCCAGTTTATCATTTAAAACTGACGCCTATACACTAAAAAAATTGTATAGTCTCAATATAACTAAGTATAAAAGAACCTATGAGAACTTCTATTTAAAATATATTAATCCAATACTTCATATCTCTACATAACTCCTACTCATAAAAAGGCATTAGGTCAAAATCAATATTCAGTCCCCTGGGCATGAGAGTACCTAGTTGATAAATCAATTTTGTTTCTTCTCTAATCAAATACTCCTCTATACGACCCCCTCTCCACGGTACTGAAACCTTCTTTAAACCTACAAACTGTAGCCCATACGGATTGCCTTGATGTTTCTCTGAGAAATGGGCAGATACGCTATGATCCTTCTTCCTATTTTTTATGTTGCACAGATGTTCCTGTACCCTTACATGTAACTTACGCTTAGTCTGGCCTATATATTGTAGCCCACAGGGACAGGATAACAAATAAATAACACCAGTGCTGTTACAGTTCAGACGTTCTCTGATCTTAAATTCTGCACCATTCGAGGATGATACTGCCGTTTCCACAATCTTAACCGAATTTAATCTAGCTTTTTGACAGGCCGTACAAACACCACATCTGGAAAAACCCACTTTACCTCCCTCCTTGGGTCTTACTCCAAATTTTGAATCGCTCCTAACTAAAGTGGACTTGAGAGTGGGCGCCCTCCTATAGATTATATGTGGTTTCTCGGGGAGTAGTCCTTTTAAAACCTCATCAGATAATAAAATATGCCAATGTTTACGGACACTCTCTTCTATCTTATTATTTTGTGCTGAAAATGTAGTGATGAATAGTACATCCTCCTTCTGATTCAAGACCTTTTTTTGTTTATATTTAAGAAGTTCTGACCGATCTATATCCTTTATCTGGTTCCTAACTTCTATTAGCTGACCTTTATCAAAATTCTTCTCTTCAAAATTTTTCATAAGTTCTTCCACCTGTACATCAAAATCTGCCTTTTTAGAACAGTTACGCTTCAAACGTTTCATTTTTCCCCCCGGAATATTCTGAATCCACCTTTTATGGTGATTACTCCTTGCGTTCAAATAACTGTTTGTGTCCGTAGGTTTTACATATGTCTTGGTCTCTAACTTATTTTTTTCTACATAGATCGTCAGATCGAGAAAGTTGATTGCCTCTTCACTTATTGTGCTGGTGAACTCCAAATTTACTTTATTGTTATTTATCTCTTGTATAAAATTTTCAAGTTCATTTCGTTCTCCTCTCCATATAATAATAATATCATCGATATATCTACCCCAAAGATATATCTTATCTTTAAACTTCTCATTCTGCCATATGTTCATCATTTCCCACTCCGCTAAAAACAGATTGGCGTACGAGGGTGCAAATCTCATACCCATAGCTGTACCTGTACGTTGTGCATAGAAAGTGTCTTTATAAAAAAAGAAATTGTGATCAAGAATGAATTTAATGGAATCCATAATGAAATCTACTTGTTCCTGTCTAAAACTACCATCTTCCATAATCCTATTTCTAACATATTGGCAGCCGATTTCGTGTTGGATGCAGGTATAAAGTGCTTTTATGTCACAAGTCGCCAGGAGAAATTCTTTCTCCCATTGTATCTCTTGTAACATATTTAAAACCTGGGTCGTATCTTTTATATATCCCTTTTGTTTTGTTACTATAGGTTGTAAGAATTTGTCTACATACCCAGACATACCCAGACAGATTCGCCGTGGTAGGGGTGGGGTCTCTGACGGCGAATCTGTCTGGGTATGTAGACAAATTCTTACAACCTATAGTAACAAAACAAAAGGGATATATAAAAGATACGACCCAGGTTTTAAATATGTTACAAGAGATACAATGGGTGAAAGAATTTCTCCTGGCGACTTGTGACATAAAAGCACTTTATACCTGCATCCAACACGAAATCGGCTGCCAATATGTTAGAAATAGGATTATGGAAGATGGTAGTTTTAGACAGGAACAAGTAGATTTCATTATGGATTTAATTAAATTCATTCTTGATCACAATTTCTTTTTTTATAAAGACACTTTCTATGCACAACGTACAGGTACAGCTATGGGTATGAGATTTGCACCCTCGTACGCCAATCTGTTTTTAGCGGAGTGGGAAATGATGAACATATGGCAGAATGAGAAGTTTAAAGATAAGATATATCTTTGGGGTAGATATATCGATTATATTATTATTATATGGAGAGGAGAACGAAATGAACTTGAAAAATTTATACAAGAGATAAATAACAATAAAGTAAATTTGGAGTTCACCAGCACAATAAGTGAAGAGGCAATCAACTTTCTCGATCTGACGATCTATGTAGAAAAAAATAAGTTAGAGACCAAGACATATGTAAAACCTACGGACACAAACAGTTATTTGAACGCAAGGAGTAATCACCATAAAAGGTGGATTCAGAATATTCCGTGGGGACAAATGAAACGTTTGAAGCGTAACTGTTCTAAAAAGGCAGATTTTGATGTACAGGTGGAAGAACTTATGAAAAATTTTGAAGAGAAGAATTTTGATAAAGGTCAGCTAATAGAAGTTAGGAACCAGATAAAGGATATAGATCGGTCAGAACTTCTTAAATATAAACAAAAAAAGGTCTTGAATCAGAAGGAGGATGTACTATTCATCACTACATTTTCAGCACAAAATAATAAGATAGAAGAGAGTGTCCGTAAACATTGGCATATTTTATTATCTGATGAGGTTTTAAAAGGACTACTCCCCGAGAAACCACATATAATCTATAGGAGGGCGCCCACTCTCAAGTCCACTTTAGTTAGGAGCGATTCAAAATTTGGAGTAAGACCCAAGGAGGGAGGTAAAGTGGGTTTTTCCAGATGTGGTGTTTGTACGGCCTGTCAAAAAACTAGATTAAATTCGGTTAAGATTGTGGAAACGGCAGTATCATCCTCGAATGGTGCAGAATTTAAGATCAGAGAACGTCTGAACTGTAACAGCACTGGTGTTATTTATTTGTTATCCTGTCCCTGTGGGCTACAATATATAGGCCAGACTAAGCGTAAGTTACATGTAAGGGTACAGGAACATCTGTGCAACATAAAAAATAGGAAGAAGGATCATAGCGTATCTGCCCATTTCTCAGAGAAACATCAAGGCAATCCGTATGGGCTACAGTTTGTAGGTTTAAAGAAGGTTTCAGTACCGTGGAGAGGGGGTCGTATAGAGGAATATTTGAATAGAGAAGAAACAAAATTGATTTATCAACTAGGTACTCTCATGCCCAGGGGACTGAATATTGATTTTGACCTAATGCCTTTTTTATGAGTAGGAGTTATGTAGAGATATGAAGTATTGGATTAATATATTTTAAATAGAAGTTCTCATAGGTTCTTTTATACTTAGTTATATTGAGACTATACAATTTTTTTAGGGTATAGGCGTCAGTTTTAAATAATAAACTGGATGAATAAATGAATGATGCATATAGAATAATTTGCTCATAGTCTAGTACCCTTTTTGTGTGGATAGACAACACTTCCCCCCTTTTTAAATACTGTATTTTCAAAATACTGTACTTTTAAATACTGCCCTTTTATATATATTATACTTTAAATACCGTACTGTAGTGATGAATATTAGCTTAGGTTGATAGCCTTTATAGTATTACGAGCACTGTTGTATGTTGTTATTTGTGGTGGTGGTTTTTGTATTGTTTGAGATTGCATAAACTGAATGATTAAAAAGAAAGTAGGAGTATATCCGTGTGGATCAGGAAGTGTATTATGTAGTGGAACGCACTTGGAATGCATACAGGAAGAGGAAGACCTGGTTTGGAACGCACTTGGAACGCATACAGGAAAAGGAAGGTACAGCTGGACATCCTATATAACTGATGAGGGGAGACGGAGTGATCACTCTGCATTCCTGACGAAGCCTCCCGCAGGCGAAACGCGTCGATTCCAGAGATCATCGATCCCGAGCACGCTGAGTAGTGCTACAAGCAGCGTGTACGGGACTTCCGCCAGCGGACTCCTGGCCCCGCTCATCAGCGCTGAGGACCGAACAGCCAGGGAGCATTTCCCCTTTGGAGAGCAGTTCTGGGACATTTGCACAAGGTAACTCCTTATCAAGAAAGGATCCCTTTTATCCAGCATAGACTCAGTGATTATAGGGACGTGCCTTATGGACTGGGAGAAGTACTGCTGCCAATAACACGTTTTGTACTATTGAGAGTGTGTTCCCCAATAAGGACTCTCCATGGAATAACAACTGCAGTCACTGACTTTAGCACTATAGAGGGAGTAAGTCGCAGATCAGAGCATCCAGTCTATTTTAGGATTATCCATATTTAACCCATGTACTGGAGACCACTAAAGTACTGTGGGGCATAGTGAATCATCATTCATTTTTTATCTCGTTTTATGTGTTATATGTTTGTATTTGTGGTGGTTCTGTTTACCGGTAATAGGCAGTCACTTTACTTCAATTATCATATTGTTTTTAGTAGGAAATTAAATTTCTTTTACCATTCAAATGAAATAAAAGATTGAAGGAAGTGGAATTTTAGCTCTTGGTTTTTCCAAATATCCAATAAAAGATTGAGGGAAGTGGAAAAATTGTTGTTGTCAGTTTTTCTTTATATGTACTGTACTGTGCGCTGGGGAAAGATTCTGTGTTTCAAAGATACTACACCGTCATTTCTATGAGCTTTTGCTGATTTCACAATGTGTTGCTTTTCTGAGCTACTGTAGTAAATAACTGAAGGTAAAAAAGAGACATCTGCCTGCAGTTTCATGCAACTTTATGTTTAAGGATTTTTTCTTTTGTTTTAAAGTATTGGTTTGCATGCACCGAAATGCACTTATTTTATTTTACGCTCCAAGTCCTAGAGAGAAAAAATGGGATCTCATTTCTCATTTAATGTATGAGTTAGTGGCACATTTGAAGAGTTCTGAAGGGGTGTGGTATAAAAGATAGATAGTGTCTAGTTAGACAGTCAATAGATAGACACCATATGTTAGACAGACATTAGGTCGACAGGGTCAAAAGGTCGACATGAAAAAGGTAGACAGTACAAAAGGTCAACATGAAAATTGTCTACATAAAAAAAGGTAGACACCATGTTTTTTGCATTTTTGTGGTTTGTGTGGATAGTTTTGTCATCTGGGACCCCCAATTGTAGAAAGGCACACCTTCGCGGGGCTCGTTTCGCTCACCACGCTTCGGGCTCGGTGGCTCGCTGCGCTCGCCACAAGGTTTATAACCGACTCTATGCCGACATGGATAGAGAAGGTATGAAATAGTCTAAAGACATGTTAAATTTAAAAAAAACATTTGTCTATCTTTTTTTATGTTGACCATTGTCATGTTGACCATTTGACCCTGTCGACTTTTTGACCCTGTCGACCTTTTGTACTGTCTACCTTTTTCATGTCTACCTTTTGACCCTGTCGACTTAATGTCTGTCTAACATATGGTGTCTATCTATTTACTGTCTAACTAGACACTGTCTATCTATCAACCGAATACTGTTTTGAAGATAGAGGGCTCTTGCACAGTGAATGTGGTTTGTAGGGCTGTGTTTATCAGGGATGGGTACAAGTATGTCTTATCTTTACCACTGTACTTCCTTTACTATCTCCAGCAAACAACATAATCTCATGTGATTTAGGGACATACTTTAACATAGTGTTAACACCTCCATAACAGCAAAATGTGCATTTTCACAAGTATCACCGCTGGTGATAAAAGTCACTAGATTTTGCTGGAGATAAACCTATTTAAACAGTATCACAGTGGTACATACAGTATGGTGCTGTAATACTTATTCTGTTAACACCATTCATTTTAACATTCTGTGCAAACAATTGAAACAATTAATTATCCTTTAAAAGAAGCATTTTGGGCCTAATTCAGATCTGATCACATGGCTTGCAGTAGCAAATTTGTTAGCTAATGGGCAAAACTATGGGGGTAATTCAGAGTTGATTGCAGCAGCAAAATTGTTCTCTACTGGGCAAAACCATGTGCACTGCAGGTTTGACAGATATAATAGGATTTTAATACCTACCGGTAAATCCTTTTCTCTTAGTCCGTAGAGGATGCTGGGAACTCCAAAAGGACCATGGGGTATAGACGGGATCCGCAGGAGACAAGGGCACACTATAAGACTTTGAATGGGTGTGAACTGGCTCCTCATTCTATGCCACTCCTCCAGACTCCAGTTAGTGAACTGTGCACAGGGAGACAGACATTTCGAGGAAATAATTTATTGTTTAAACACGGTGAGTGTCATACCAGCTCACACCTCGAACATGCCGCAGAACGTGGCATTCAATAGAACACCAGCCGACGGCATGAAAAATATACAGCAATATGCTGACCGAAAATGTAACACAACCTGTGCGTAAACACGGCCAATAATAACATACCGCATGCCCTGGCATGAATAACGTCAGCAACAGACTTGACTGAAAGAAACACCACATGAGTGTAACCACAACCAATAGCTGCAGATCCAGTACGCACTGGGACGGGCGCCCAGCATCCTCTACGGACTAAGAGAAAAGGATTTACCGGTAGGTATTAAAATCTTATTTTCTCATACGTCCTAGAGGATGCTGGGAACTCCAAAAGGACCATGGGGTCTATACCAAAGCTCCAGACCGGGCGGGAGAGTGCGGACGACTCTGCAGCACCGATTGAGCAAACAATGAGGTCCTCATCAGCCAGGGTATCAAACCTGTAGAACTTAGCAAACGTGTTCGAGCCCGACCAAGTAGCAGCTAGGCAAAGTTGAACCGCCGAGACTCCTCGGGTCTCCGTCCAAGAAGAGCCCACCGTCCTGGTAAAATGGGCCTTCACCGACTTCGGTAATGGCAATCCAGCCGTAGAATGAGCATGCCGAATCGTATCCCAGAACCAGCGTGCAACCGTCTGCTTAGAAGCAGGGGCCCCAATTTAGTTGGGAGCATACAGGACAAACAGAGCCACTGTTTCCCCAATCTGAGCCGTTCTGGCGACATAAATATTCAAAACTTTGACTACATCGAGAGACTTCGAATCAGCCAAGGCTTCAGTAGGCACAGGCACCACAATAGGCTGGTTCCTGTGAAACCTAGAAACTTTTCTCCTTCATCCACTAGGGGCCACTGGAGCGTAGTTACAATGGGGAAATAGTAGGCAGTAATTGGGAGCTGGCACTTTAAAAATTCTCACACTGTGGCTAGCTCCTCCCCTACTATCTCCCCTCCAAGCCAGTCTTAGTTTAGTGCCCGAGGGAGCTGGTTCACTTGGGTTTAGCTGAAGAAATTTTTCTTTTTTCTTTATTATTTTATTTTTCTTACTTACACACACAGACTGGCAGCTCTGCCACTGCCAGTCTGCACCGCGGGAGCTGCCGGCGGGGTCCCATCGCAGCTGCGTGCGGCTCGGGATGGGCCCCGGCTGAGGGAGACACTGAGCTCTCCTGAGTTGGCTGGACACCGCTGCGTGCGGCGCGTGTCGGGGCCGCTCCACCAGCAGAAGATTCCGGCAGCACGGCAGTGGTAAGTCTCAAAAGTGACCGGACACCGCTGCGTGCGGCGCGTGTCGGGGTCGCTCTGTCGAGCAGAGTATAAGTCAACACCGCTGAGTGCGGCGCGTGTCTGGACTACATCAGGACAGCGGTGAGTACAATCTCCCCCCCTCCAGACTGATGTATGATTGTACAGATTTAATTGTGCACCCCCCCTACACTCCCCAGTCAGAGACAAGCCGACGGGTATCAGAGGCGCACTTATTATTTTGAATTTGAAATTACGTTGGGGGCGGAGCTACAGCCCGCTCTGTAAGCGGGCTCAGCGCTCTCTGCTCCCGGCCGCAGCAAGCCGGGTGCTACACTTCCCGCTATTTTTACACTTCTGCGGGTTTTCATTTGCAATTGAAAGCGCCCCGGCCGCAGCATACAGGCGGCCGGAGGGGATATACTGTGTTGGAATGGGGTAGGGGGGAGCTAACTCCCGCTCCGCTCCCCGGCCACAACATACAGGCGGCCGGGACGGATACAAGGTGCTTCCCGCTTACTGTACACAGCAGCGGGTTTTCAAACTTGGCGCCGAATCGGGAGGGGGCGGAGCTAACTCACGCTCCGTACGGCGGCTCTGCGCTCTCCGCTGTCCGGCAGCTGCACACAAGTCCTCCGCTCCCCGGAAGTCCTCCGCTCCCCGGACCGCTGCAGCACAAGTCCTCCGCTCTCCAGCCGCCGCAGCACAAGTCCTCCGCTCCCCGGACCGCTGCAGCACAAGTCCTCCGCTCTCCAGCCGCCGCAGCACAAGTCCTCCGCTCCCCGGACCGCTGCAGCACAAGCCCTCTGCTCCCCGGACCGCGGCAAGCTCCTTTCCCCTGCCTGACTGTTCAAGGAGCATATTTACTTTTAAAAAGGTATCTTTTTCTGTGCATGCAGATGCTGGCTGCCATTCCTCCCTGCAGGGGAGTCATTTCAGAGAGGCTGTAGATTAGGAACCTGCTCTATTGCAGGAGCTGGTGCTCAGCTCATTAATGATTAAAATCTAGGGTCCAAGTATTTATCTACCCTGATATTTATCTACCCTGTTAGAAGTTCACATAGACAGTATTTATCTACTCTGTTGGGTTAACTGTGTATGTGTGTATGTATGTATATATATATACATACATTACCATATATAGGGAATAAAACAAACCACTTCCGCAATGTTTTATAATAATAAAAGATCCCACCTTGCCACATAACATTTTCCCCCATCTTTTCTCGCAGGCTGGCCACCATTTTGAAAAGCCAGCGGAACCTCCGAGAAACATCTGGTGCTCCTTAATTAGCGGTACACTACATACAGGGCGGAGTGTTGCCTTCCCTTTATTATTCCTTGCTGTCACTAGTTACTAATGCTATTTGTAATTTGGGAAATGTGTGTGGCATCAGACAAATAGCGCTGCGGCTCAGTACGCTAGTAGCGGGTATCTGAACACCAGGGTTTCAATCTCAAAAAAAAAAAAAAAAAAGGAAACTTTAAGGGGA
Organism: Pseudophryne corroboree; assembly: GCF_028390025.1. Classification (NCBI taxonomy): domain Eukaryota; kingdom Metazoa; phylum Chordata; class Amphibia; order Anura; family Myobatrachidae; genus Pseudophryne; species Pseudophryne corroboree. The sequence continues at coordinate 348,805,775 of NC_086452.1, read as the reverse complement.
GCTCCTATAGCCCATGGCTAAGACTCCTGTCCCACAGCGCAGCGCTACTGGTTTAGGTCTTCGCTGCTCCAGAAAGTTTAGTTGAATCGTGTCGGTCACTACACGTTATAGTGCAGACCTTACATAGGGCGGTGTCTATTTAACCCACCTTTTCTCCTTTCGTTTGTCTCACCTGGGATAGTCAAAGAATTCCCTCTTAAGTGAAGTACGAGGTAAAGCCATCTGCTTAGCCCTCCACGCACCTGCAGGACGCTCCTGTTTGAACAGCTCAGATTATGCAGGTAATGTCACTGTTAACAGAGACCATGTAAGTCATTTCCCCTCTCCAGGTTTCTAAAAGAACCTTGCTAACCTTCCATGTTACACGGAGTGGCGGTGGAAAGGCCTCTCTGGAAGAAGGAGAGAGATGTCCAGGATACTGATGATGGCTGTTTTTGGTGGAGTCTGAACCAGTGTCTCAGAATATCCAGGTATATCATACAGCAGTTCATCTGATACTGCAGGTAAAGGATCTGCCAGGGACAATGTTAAGGTTGTGGCCGATGTGTTGACCATAATTTTTTTTAAGGCGGACACGTCAGGTCCATCAGGGTTCGACGCTGATGACGAAATGACAGCGACTGGTCCAGTTTCGGTTGAGCTCGGCAGGCTCCGGTAGGCGGCCTGCAGACACACGGATACACAATTTCAGGTATCAAACAATGTTTGTTTTCCTATCCTTTCCCCGCAGACGGCAGGAAAGGGTATCAGACCCTCTCCACGGTATACCCCTCAATGTATCGCCGGTCCAACAAGCTGCCGTTTCCCTGAGGCAACCTTGCTCAGGGATCCATCGAAGACATATATACGGCAGCGGGGTTCTACCTTGTCCTGAGCAGGTAGGTTGTGGAACAATTGTCCTCTAGTCTACAGGATAATTCGCATCAGGATCAACTGATACTTTGGGACAGATCAGAATCACGATTCTGCTTTGTGCTCTTTTGAGGTCTCCACGTCTGCAGACTCGGAACCTGCATTTTCGCTTGGGGCTGTCTCAACCCGACGACCTCTGAGGCTGCGACAGTGACTGGTGAACATGAAATCCTACGGGGCGGAGGGTTCAGGGGAAGGAACTTTCTGCATGATTTCTTGAACCATTGGAGGTAAGTCCACTTTTCTTTCTCCTACTGCTGCCCCAGCTCCAAGACGGACCTTTACCGGTCTTTCCTTTTAGATCTTTCTGTGCCGTTTCAGGTTTTCGACTCCACATGGGCACCAAGGGATCTCATGGTAACAGGCTGAAGCAGAGGTTCAGCATCCTCGGTCCAGTCTGATTTTAGATCACCCACTACTACTACTGATTTTAGATCACCCACTACAGGTCACACCTTCCTACCACCTGGAGGGTCCCAGGGTAGGCGTATGCAGGTGGTCCTACTGGAAGGACTGAGAAGGCTTGGGCGGTTACAGACTAGATTTTGGAATAAAACCGTCTCCGGGGTCCCTCGGCGTGGGTCGGCCAGTCGACAATGACAAGAGCAGTCATACTGCAGGCAGCGCTCCATATGCTTCTAACCGCAAAGGGTGTTGATCCCTGTTTTCACATATCAGTTGAATCGGGACAGTTCTCAGGCCTTTGTTTTCTTTTCAGGGGCCGAAGCTAGATGGCTCGGCCAGGCCTATTCTGGCCTTAGAATCTTTTCAGTCTGTGATTGCTAGTTTTGAACAAGAAAGGAGGTTTTTTATGCGTCCCTTGTCTTCAGCGATGCCTGTTTACTGATTTCCGTTGGGTTTCCTCATCGGACTCTTCTCAGATTCGCATTACAGGATACTCATTTTCACTGCCAATACTTTTCATTCGGTCTCTCTTCCGCTCCCACAGGGTTCAGGAAGATCACAGAATAACTCTTTTTCAGGGACAGGAAGTGACGTTTGTTCCCTAATTGGACAATCTACTACTAGTATCCCACTCTGCAGATTAGGTGGCTTCTGAATATCCTGAGGATCCAGGAGCTTCTGGTTCGACACGGATCCAATTATGCTCCTCGTAAACGTTTCTCAACACGGTCCGTCAGAGGATTTTTCCTTCCTCGGCACCGGGTACTCTCTTTCTTCAGTTAAGTTGCGACGCCATGAGTGGTTGCCTGCATTCCCCTCTGAGCGGAGGACAACAATTTTCTTTCCAGGTCAAGCCGCCAGGTCAGACTCCCGGATGAGGGGTCATTCCCCGGAGTTTTGTCAGCTGGTCCGCTGTTGGCGGAGATTTCGGATCGTCCTCAGGGCGTTCTGACTGACTCTTTAAGTCGTGAGCTCTGGCGGCAGTAGCCGAGGATGCCCTCAGGGCTCCTTGGAGTTTCGGGTTAGTCTATCCTGCCTCCTTTTCTATTTCTACCTCACTTTCGGTAACACAGGAGGGGAGAGTGCGCGCTAGTCCTCTCGGTGGCTCCGGTTGGGCCACGCATGACTTACATTTCCAGCCTGCACCTGTTGTCAGTAGAGGAACCTTGGCTCCTACCTCGACTGGTCTGTCTACTTCAACAGGGTCCTTTTCTTTGTTCAATTTTAAACTGGTTTCGTTTAACCTCGTGGCTATTCACGAGACCTTAGAAGGGAGGAGTTCCCTAGTTCGGTAATGCATACTGGGCCCCGATTTCAGAAGTCTGTTACCTCTTCTCGCTTTTGCCACTTTTGGAAAACTTTATGGGGCATAGGAGGATAACAGGGGTTTTCTCCTTCTTTCAGTTACCATTAAGCCGTCATCTTTGGTTTCTCTGGGAAGTTTTGCTCGGCTGCGCTTCAACATACATTGACCTGAAATTTAGGTCTCTGCCCTTTCGGTTTTCTTCCAAAAGAGATTAGCCTGCCGGCCGTAAGTTTGGGCTCTCGTTCAGGGAGTACTCTATTGGCAACTCCCCCGGCTGAATTTCAGACTCAGTGGTCGTTTCTTCCAGAGGGGATGTCCGTTTTTCTTATATATCTGACACTAGTGTTTTCGGCCCTCTTTGAAGGTTGTCAGGGCTCGCCGACTCTCTCTACAGAGATCTTAGGCTATTCGACGAAGTGTTTTCTTCCTTCTTCTGTACGATGCTCCCGTAATAAATAGCCGGGGTCCCAGCAGAGGCTGGGCCGTTGGATAAATCTGACCATCAGACAGTCTTCTTGGCGGTTGCTCGGGAGCCTCCGTTTTCCATTTCAGCGCACTTTACGAGCGTTGTGGGACCTTCGTGGGCGGCTGCCCGTGGGGTCTCCTTGAATACTTTGTCGGGCGGCTACTTGGTCGGTCCGACATTCGTTTTGTCAAATGCTACAAGTTTGACACTGTTGCGGCCTCTGCATCACAGTTTGGCCGAGCGGTTTTACAGGACTCTCAGCGCTCTCCCACCCGTTTTGGGAGCTCTGGGACGTCCCCATTGTAACTACGCTCCAGTGGCCCCTAGTGGATGAAGGAGAAATCAGGATTTTGGTACTTACCGATAAATCCCTTTCTCCGATTCCACAGGGGCCACTGGACGCCCGCCCAGCGCTGTTCCTCCTTGTTTTTTGCTTAACGGTTTGCAGATCACCATATGACTGCTTGTTGAGTTCGGGCTAGCCGGTTGTTTGTTAGGTTCTGTTCCAGGTTTGGTTTGTGTTATCCTGGTTTACAGGGCTTCATTAACCTCCTCTACCTTACGGTTTGTTTATTACAGCTCTCCTCGGGCACAGTTTTACGTAGACTGGCTTGGAGGGGAGATAGTAGGGGAGGAGCTAGCCACAGTGTGAGAATTTTTAAAGTGCCAGCTCCCAATTACTGCCTACTATTTCCCCATTGTAACTACGCTCCAGTGGCCCCTGTGGAATCGGAGAAAGGGATTTATCGGTAAGTACCAAAATCCTGATTTGGCAGAAATTGTTGCCGGATTCTCAATTCCGCTCTATCCACCTGGAAGATTAAATAGGGGCTCTTGTGAGACAAAGCCGCTAATTCCGACCCCTGAAGTTTCTTACTGAGGCGAGACGCCATCATGTCTAATTGAGGAATTCCCAAAAGACTTGTCACTTCTGTGAAAACTTCTTGATGAAGACCCCACTCTCCTGGATGGAGATCGTGTCTGCTGAGGAAGTCTATTTCTCCGTTGACTATACCCGGAACGAAGACCGCTAATAGAGCTCTTACATGCCTTTCCGCCCAGCGGAAAACTTTTTTCGGCTCCTGCCATCTCGTTCCGCCCTAGCGGCTTACTTACGCCACCGCTGTTAAGTCGTTTGACAGAAGTAAGATGGGCAGATCGCGAAGAAGATGTTCTTGCTAGGGCTCAACTTAGGGTAGGTATAAAAAAGGCGAAAATTAGCTACTCAAAAAAGATCGAAGATCTTAGCTCCTTGAATAGGAATCCGAGGAGTCTGTGGCAACTGATATATGAGGTGACGGGGTGTAAAGCTAAGAAGCATGATTTTGGTGTGACTAGTAAGGCACTGGTGGAGGATCTGAATTTATTTTATTGCAGATTTGAGGAGAGTAACAACTTATCCCAGTCACCGCTATGTCCTAGTATGGGTGATACCCCCCTAGTACTTGACGAGGCCACTGTGGCTAAATGTCTGCGTCAAATAAATCCTGGTAAGGCAGCAGGGCCTGACGGCATTCAAGGGAAG